>NC_056735.1:1185421091-1185721091 GCF_019279795.1 Protopterus annectens | reverse complement strand
AGATGGGGGAAGAAAGTTTACACTTCTGCAACTTTAACAGTGAGGGCTTTAAATTGCCAGTTTCACATGTTTAAATACCAACAATATTTAACGTCTCTGTTAAAACAGAAAATGCTTACAAGTTCAGATCATCCAGACTATAAGGAAATGCAGGATTTATTGCATGCAGCTGAACAAGTGGGAAAACATACTCTGCAATGTGGTTTTGATTCATTAGAGGCTTCTTGTAGAGCAGCAGTTACAGGATCTGTGATACGAAGGCATGCTTGGTTAAAAGAACAAGGTTTACCTGATCATGTTAAGGCAAAATTATTGGATGCTCCTTTACAGCAGGATATTTTATTTGGTGTTAGGGCAGAAGAGGTATTAAAGAAAATGGAGGATAAGGCAAAATCTATGCAAACAGTGAAGGATTTCTTGCAGGTACAGCCACCACGATTTAGCAGAAATTGGCCTACAAAGAATTGGTCCTTTCCAGTGTCAGACAGGCCACAAAGAGGGAGATACAGACGCCCAAGAGGCAGATCTCAGCCACAAGGATCTTACAGACCACGACAGTGGGGTGCTTCAAACCCAAAAGGAGGTGAAGACAAGTCACAACCTTCTAGGAAACGGTCCCAATGACTTCCCCCTTCAAATGCCAAGCACTTAACTTTTGGAAGCTCCCTTAGGGGGAAAACTAGCACTTTTTACGCAAAATTGGCATACAATCACCCAAGACAAATGGGTTCTGAATATTGTGTCTCAAGGTTACAGGTTCCACTTTCACACTCTACCAAGGCTAAAAGGAATGCCAGACCTGCCACCAAATCAATGGGCAGAGGCATAAAAACAAATTACAGCCCTCATGGACATGAGAGCTATTCAAAAAGTGCCACAACAGGAGCAAGGACAAGACTTTTCCTGGTCCCTAGAAAGGACAAAGCTTGGAGACCCATACTGGACCTTTCTACTCTAAATACTTTCCTGGATGTTCGGAAATTCAAAATGTTGACTCTTCAGCAGCTTCTTCCCATGCTGGGCAAGAAGGCTTGGCTTGTTACTTTGGACCTCAAAGCGGCATACCTGCATGTCCCTATCAGACAAAATTGCAGAAGATACCGCAGATTCATAGCTGGTTCAATGCATTACCAATTCTCTGCACTGCCCTTTGGCTTATCTACTGCGCCCAGGGTCTTCACAAAATGCCTGGCACCAGTAATTGCATTTTGCAGACAAAAAGGAATTCAAATATATCCATACTTGGACGACTGCCTTATTCAAGCAGAGAGCAAGGACATTCTTCTACAGCATCTGGCATTTGTAAAAAGATTGCTAATTTGCCTAGGATACACAGTAAACGAAAAGAAGTCAAAACTAGTGCCCTCACAAGAGATAATATTCCTGGGTGCCAGCTTAAATACAACGGCCCAGATGGCTTATCTCACGCCAGACAAGCAAAGACAACTGACTCAGTACTTTCAATTGATGGCAACAAAAACCCAACTCCCTGCAAGAAAAATTCTGCAGGCCTTGGGGTTCATGGCATCCTGCATACTACTAATACCATATGCCAGACTGCATATGAGGAAATTACAGTGGTACCTAAAAAGTGTTTGGACTCAGCACTGTCACAGTTTGGAAGCAGTAATACCACTTATTCCCTGCCTACAACAGGAGTTTCGATGGTGGGCACAGGCATGTCACCTAAACAAGGGACAGCCTTTCACTCTTCCCACAGCCAGGCAGACAGTAACAACAGATGCTTCGGATTACGCCTGGGGAGCACACATGGCAGGAAAATGTGTTCAGGGCAAGTGGGCTGCAGACCAAATGCATCTTCACATCAGTCAAAAAGAGACCTTCTGCATCCAGGACAACTACTACTAAAGACAGACAACGCCACAGTTATTTGGTACATAAACAAGCAAGGGGGCACTCATTCTTATCCCTTCTGCAGGCAAGCCATGACCTCGTGGAACACAGCTCTAATGTATCAAGTTCATCTGCAAGCACAATTCCTGCCAGGAAAGAAAAATACTCTGGCAGACGACTTAAGCAGAAACATCATGGATCCTCACGAGTGGAAATTAAATCCACAAGTATTCAGCATGATAACACAAAAATGGGGGAACCCAGACATAGATCTGGTTGTCTCCCCAATATGTTGCCAACTACAGAATTTCTGCACAAGGACTTACCACACACAAGCATAGAAAGTGGATGCGCTCTCGTTCAGCTGGAAAAGCCTAAAAGTTTATGCCTTCCCACCACTGCCTCTCCTTTCAAAGGTACTCTTAAAAGCCAGACGAGAAAAGCCAAAAATGATCCTGATTGCCCCAGACTGGCCACGCCAGCACTGGTACCCAATCTTAAAGAACTTAGCTCAAGGCCCACCATGGATTTTACCTCAAATTCCGCATCTTCTGACTCAACAAAACAACCAGATCCTGCACAGCCAGCTCAAAACCTTAAACTTGGCTGCATGGCAGATTCCTTAGTCAAGCAGACAGCACCTCTCTCTCAAGCTGTTATGGATGTCATTTTGGAGGCCAGGAGGCCTAGCATCAGGAAATCCTATTCAGAAAAGTGGAAGAGATTCTGTGCCTGGAACCAGGCTCAAAGCTTTGACCCTCTTGTCCCAAATATTCCTCAGATATTACAATACTTAACTGAGATGCTGGACAAAGGCCTATCCTTTTCATCCGTTAAAGATCCACGCCTCTGCCATCTCGGCTCATTACAACACAGATCCTCCTATTTTCTCTCATCTATTGCTAAAACAGTACCTCAGAGGGGCTAAAAACATAAGACCGCCCCAGAGAGCACCAACACCAACTTGGGACCCCAATTTTGTCTTGGAAAAACTAACCTTACCTCCTTTTGAGCCAGCCAATTCAGCAGAATTAAAATATGTGTCATGGAAAACTGCTCTGCTTCTGGCAATAACCTCAGCTCGAAGAGTCTCAGAGTTGCAGGCACTAATGGCAGTGGAGCCTTTCATCATTTTTCACCAAGACAGGGTTTGTTTAAGAACAAACCCTTCATTTATGCCAAAGGTGGTCTCCAGTGTGGCTCTGAATCAAACTATTCACTTGCCAACTTTTTTATCCAAATCCCCAGAATAAAGGGGAGAGACTTCTGCATTCATTGGACATACACAGACAGCTACGTTTCTACTTGGACAAAACAAAAGCTTTCAGGAAAACTGAGCAATTGTTTGTAGCATATGCTGCAGGATCACAGGGAAAGGCTATTTCAAAGCAGACCATTTCAAAGTGGATAGGACATTGTATCCATTTCTGCTACACACAGCATGGGAAAACTGTACCTAGCAACATTAGGCCACATTCCACCAGGGCAATAGCCACTTCAACTGCCTACCTTAGAGGAGTACCTACCAAAGATATCCTGGAAGCTGCAACTTGGAGTTCAGTGCACACCTTTACCAAACATTATCACTTGCCTCTTTATTCTAAATCCAGAGCTGGCTTTGCCACTGCAGTGCTGCAGGGCCTCATAACCACCCCAAATCCTCTATAGAACCAGCCACCCTACCTCAGCTTTGGAATTCAACCCAAGTGTAATGACTGCAGCAGTGAAACATGATGAACATAGTACAGTTTTGTACCTACCATAAATGTAGATGTTCGAGTGTATTCACTGCTGCAGTCCAGGTTACCCTCCCTCCATCCCCTCTTTCTTAGCTGGGACTTATCTATACCTTTGTACCCTATACTACCAATGTGGTGTATTTGCTGGTAACTTAAGGTTTTGGTTTTACTTTTTATGTATGTTTTATTAGCAATATGTATTACCTACCTATTTGGGGGCACCTGACATCTGAGGCAAGAAAAAGGAGTCTGCTGCATCTAGTATACCCCTGGCGCACTGACGTCAGGGAAGAAGCGACAGCAACCGACGCCGGACCAAGACTTTGGAACTCTGGCCGACTGCGGGACTGCCTGACGGCAGGATAACCCAAGTGTAATGACTGCAGCAGTGAATACACTCTATCATCTACATTTATGGTAGGTACAAAACTGTACTTTATCTCACATCATTCTTCCTCCTTTTGAGACTGCATCATCTTGTGAGCTAAAATTTCTGTCATGGAAAACTATCTTCCTAGTAGCCATCACTTCAGCCCGTAGAGTGTCAGAGCTCCAAGCCCTATCCATCAAGCCTCCTTATATGGTCTTTCATGCTGATAGAGTATCTCTCAGGACAAATCCATCCCTTTTGCCTAAAGTATGTTCAGAGATTAACATCAAGTCAAGTCATTGAGTTGCCTGTTTTCTTCCCTAATCACACCAACAAATTGGAATATATGTTGCACAAACTCGATGATGTTAAGTTGTCAATCTCGCCTTCATTCTTGCTGGCTCCGACTCGGCACTTGCTTAGCTTGAGAACTCCTTTACCAGCTCGAGGCAGCCCTATATCCCATGATGCAAGGCGGGACTACCTCAGATCTCGTTTGCCGCTTCGCGAAGAGGTCTCTTTTTGCCAGCTCAGGTAAAGATTTAAAAATTTACTAGTTTAGTCAGGGTTTTTCTCCCCCCTTTTTTTCCAATAATCTCCTATTGAGTTAAAATATATATTAGTTAGTCTCTTTACCCTATTTCCCTTTTTATCTTTAACTTAGGGATCGTTTTCTCCCTTAAGGCCTTAAGCCTCCCTCCCAGTTAATTCTTGTCAGGGATAGTGTCTGTAAGTTTTATTTATTTCTGTTTAATTAACTGTGTGACTGTTGTGTGTCTGTGTGTTTAGGCATACTATGTCTAAAGAAGTGAAGGTCTCAGGCTTCAAGAAGTGTGACTCGTGCTGTCAGAAAATGTCTCTGACAGACAGTCACACTTCTTGTGTTTACTGCCTGGGGCCTTTACACCTGCAGGACTCCTGTGCTTTATATCACTCTTTTAGCCAGAGAGTCCTGCAGGAAAGGAGGAATAAGTTGATCCTCCGTGGCTTACTAAAGCCAGAAGGTTCACCCACTAAAACTGGGTCTAGTAAACCTTCTAAGCCACCTAAGGTTCAGTCTACATCTTCTAAGCCTTCCCCGGTGGCTCCGACTCCTTCGGAGTCGAGATCGGCTCCGGCCAGAGCCGATCTTTCTTCTTCTAAGGTGGTAGTGTCGGTTCCGATAGGTTCCAACACCCAATCTGCTGTTGCCTTGTCGGCTCCGGCTGGAGCCGACATATTATCCAGTATCGGAGCCGAGAAGCCTTCGGCTCCATCTGGAACCCAGAGGACGTCGGCTCCGATGGCTTCGTCCAAGAAGAGATCTCTGTCCCCTTCTTTGGAGTCTATCCACTCGGCTCCGGGGTCTCCTCTTTTGTCGGAGCGGAGTCATCGGAGCCGATCTTCGAGATCTTCCAGGCTGTCTGACCACGATTTAGAGAGGGTGGTAAGCAGGCTGTTGAAGTCGCAGGCACTAGCCCAAATGATCCATAGCCCGTCTCAGCAGACTTCGGCTATTGCTTTACCCATTGAACTTCCTCCTCCGACTCCCCTCCAGAGTTCGGAGCCGGAGCTTCTCGGGACAGCGACCGTGTCTGCGCCGGAGCCGATACATCCTTTTTCGGCTCCGTCGTCTTCGGCTCCGATCTCTTCCATCAGACCTTCCTTGGAGGGATCCGGTCGTCGAGTTTCCCTTGTCGGCTCCGAGGGGGCTAGTGGCATCGGACCCTTGTCCGACCCCGCTCTCCCTCTCGGGGCTTCGGCTTTGGTAAGCTCGGCACCGACATCGGCCTCGGAGCCTTCCCTCTCAGTGGAGCTGGGAATTCCTATTTCCTCGGAACGGGAATATTCCGGCCTCCCGGGGAGGGGAGCCTTTGAGGTGATGAGGAGTGTCCTGGCACCTGAGCCAGGTCAACGGTCCATCCCTTTAGCTCCTCCCTCTTCGGTGCCTGTAGACGCCTCTTGCCAGCCTCTTGCTTTCAGGCCCAGGGATCCATCGCCCCAGGTTTCCCCATTGGGAATAACTTCCTCTTCGAGGTTTCTCCTGATCCAGCAGGGGAACCCCCTCGGAAGAGGACGTGTAAGAGGAAACACACAGACTCCCCTGAGTCTACAACATCTGATACCGACTTAGATGAGTCGGAGGGTTCCCCACGGTCCCCCTCTGAGGATGTCTCCTTTTCAGACATCCTTGAGCTCCTCAAATAGAGGGGGAATTGGCCCTCCGTTGACCTCTCCGAGGATGAGTCGGTATACCTGGAGGCTTTTGGATCCCGACCCTCCACTTCCTGGGTGTCTCCGCCTTTCGACCCACTTATGCAGGTAGTGGCTCAGAAGGCGTGGGCAGCTCCAGATTCTGTGGAACTGGTCCCCAGGAGACCATCCAAATTTATTACGGCCCCTACAGACAAGCAGTTTCTTTCTAAGGGCGTCTCTGTGGATGCTATGGTGGTGGCGGCGGCCACCAAGAAGGAACTTGCGGATCCTTCAGTACCTGTCCATCCTCCTAACAAAGATTCTAGTACCATGGACAGGTATGGAAAGCGGATGTTTTCTTCAGCGACCTTTGCTATGCGTTCGCTGAACTACCTTTGTCACTTCACCAGGCTTCAAAGAGATATTCTCAAGGAACTAGGTGAAGTGGTCCAGGATCATTCTGCTGCTGGGGCTCAAGAAAAGATTGCCTCACAGCTAGCAATCCTGAATTCCTTAACCAACTCCTCCATGCGGCTCATATCCTATGCAGCCGATGGAGCGAGCAGAGCCGCAGGCACAGGAGTGGCTCTTAGACGTCAAGCCTGGATGTGGCTTTGTAATTTTGCGGACCCCTTTAAGGCGTCCTTCACCAATACCCCTTTTGATGGTTCGGCTTTGTTCGGACCTCAGGTGAAGGAAACCTTGACCAGGTGTGAGCAGGACGGCAAAACTCTTTCTGCCATTGGAGTCCATTTTTCCACCCCTTCTAGACCCTATCCCAAGGGTCAGAAGGGAGGGAAGATGTGGTTCCGCAAAGCCCAAGGAGCAGCGCCGGACACACGTGGGCAGTTTACCCCCAGAGGCAGAGGGGGTAACAATAATAAACGCCACCCTAGGGGCAGAGGGGGTCCTCAGAACCAGGGGGTCCTCAGAACCAGGGCAACAGGGAGTCTCTTCCTGAGAAGCCCTTTCAGCATCCCTGAGGTGTTGCCCGACTGTCCACCCTTGGAGGCAGTCGGGGGAAAGATTTTGCTGTACCCAGTAGCCTGGCGTTCCCTTTCACAAGATATGTGGGTACAGTCGATCATATCCGAGGGTTACAAAATCCCCTTCGAAAGGTATCCTGTACCTCACCAATCCCTTCCAGACATCTCACCCGGTCAAAGGGATTTGGCAGAACAGGAGATTACAAAGCTCCTAGAAAAAAGAGCCGTCCAGACTGTTCCGGCAGACCAAGTAGGATCCGGCGTCTACTCGAGATTCTTTTTGGTCCCCAAAAGGACGGGAGATTGGAGACCAATATTAGACCTAAGCAATCTGAACAGATTTGTCAAGAAGGCAAGATTCCGGATGGTCACGCTTCAGTCCATTTTGCCCTTTCTGGGCAAGGACAACTGGATGTGCTCGATAGACCTTCAGGACGTGTACTATCACATAAAGATTCACAGGCGCTCCAGGAGGTTTCTCCGCTTGCTAGGGACCAGTCATTATCAATTCAGAGCCCTGCCCTTTGGCCTCACTTCAGCCCCCAGAGTGTTTACCAAATGTATGGCAGTGGTCACAGCTCACCTGAGACGTCAAGGATTCCAGGTGTTTCCTTATTTGGACGACTGGCTCCTCTCCGCCACCACCAGGCATCAGCTTCTTCAGACCAGAGACTACACTCTGCAGCTTTGCAAAAGTTTGGGAATTTCAGTGAATTTCGAAAAATCTTCTCTGCGGCCTTGCCAATCTATCACCTTTATAGGCGCAGAATTAAACACCGTCAAGTTGTTAGCCAGACTAACAGATCAGAGAATTCTGGACATCCAAAAATACGTTCGGATTTTATTGCAGAGCAGCAAAGTCAAAGCCAGATTGATACTGAAAGTTCTAGGTCTTATGGCTGCGGCCATTGTTCTTCTACCACTGGCTCGCTTCCACATGCGTCTTCTGCAGTGGATGTTATTCACTCAGTGGTCGTTCCACAGTCTTCCGATGAGACACGAAATCTTAGTCACACAATCATGCAGGACTCATCTGAACTGGTGGATATCTTCCCCTCTTCTTCATCAGGGCCGACCATTTGTTCCCCTTCCTCCGGTTGCCGCAGTCACTACGGATGCCTCTCTGATCGGGTGGGGGGGGCATTATCAGGGCAGGATGGTCCACGGGACGTGGCAACCCATAGAATACCATCTGCACATAAATGTCCTGGAGATGAGAGCGGTGCTTTTAACGTTGCAAGCCCTCAACGACTTTCTTCCCGCGGGGACTATTGCAGTGAAAACGGACAACATGTCCGTGGTCTGGTACATCAACAAGCAGGGCGGGACCAGGTCCTATCCGTTGTGTCGAGAAGCTCTCAGACTTTGGCAATGGGCAATCTCCTCTCATCGGTTTCTGATAGCAACGCACATTCCCGGCAGGTCCAACCTCTTGGCGGACAGGCTGAGCAGAGCCATTCTCATGCCTCACGAGTGGTCTCTCAATCAATCTATAGTGGACCAGATTTTTCTGAAGTGGGGCACACCTTGTTGCGATCTTTTTGCTACACCCCAAAACAACAAGTGCCCCGACTTCTTCACCCTCTTTCCCCTACCAGGCCAACCCCTGAGAGACTCTCTAACCCAGGATTGGCCCCGGGGACTTCTGTACGCTTTTCCTCCTTTTCCCTTGATTCCACAAGTCATTCAGAAAGCCACCGTTTTGAGGTCCAAGTTGATTCTCATTGCCCCTTACTGGCCTCGACAAATTTGGTTTCCGACTCTGCATAGCCACCTCCTGGTGCAGCCTTGGCATCTGGACCCAGTTCCGGATCTTTTGATCCACCAGTCGGGTCAACAGCACCAGGCCATTCATTCTCTCAACCTCACTGCTTGGTTGCTCCACTTCCTTCCCTAGCCAGGCTTCCTATGATCTCTGATCCTGTCAGAGATATCTTAGTAGCTTCTTTGAAGTCGTCCACCAGAACCGTTTATGCTAGCAAGTGGCGACGTTTTTCCCTTTGGGCAAACTCCAGGCACATTGATCCCTTTACTGCTCCTGTGCATTCTGTTTTAGATTTCCTGGCTGAAGTTTTTCAGTCAGGATCTTCTTCATCAACAGTCAAAGTTCAACTGGCGGCTATTTCCAAATATCATGTTGGCTTGCAAGATCATAACATTATGTCACATAGACTATGCAAAGCCTTTCTGAGAGGAGGTTTTCTCCTGAAGCCGCCAATAAAACATCCTCCTCCACAATGGGATCTGAATTTAATGTTAGCATCCTTGATTTTACCACCATTTGAACCGTCTGCTTCATGTTCCTTGAAGTTATTGACCTGGAAAACTATATTCTTACTGGCTGTCACTTCAGCAAGAAGGGTATTAGGCGAGAGAAGACAACTAACATGGAACGTTATGGTAGGTACATAACTTCTAATTCACAGACACCTTAGATTTTATTTAGACAGAACAAAAGACATTAGGAAGTCAGATCAGCTTTTTGTGTCTTTTTCTGAGGCCAACAAAGGTAAACAACTTTGTCTAAGTGGCTGTCTGATTTTATCACTTACACCTATTCTTGTCATAGTAAGGTGAAGGCTCATTCAACCAGAGCAGTTTCTACCTCTTCAGCCTTTCAAGTCAAATTACCCTTGGATAACATCTGTGTGGCAGCCACATGGTCTAAACCTCTCACTTCTATAACTCATTACAAAGTGGATAAGGCCCCAGGGACAGGGCCTTATTTGGTTCCACGGTTCTGCAGAGTGTACTTCTGTGAGACACCCAAGATTAGGGTGCTAGGGACGCTACCCATTAGTGAAGAATGAATGGTGAGATTGAACAACTTCACATAAAGAAGTTATGTACTAACCATAATGTTCCATGTGAGTTGGTCCATTTTGCCTTCATTCTCACGTCCCTCCCTCCTTTCTCGTCCTGGCTGGCAATTGACCTGGAGGCTGTCTTCATCCTGGTTTTTCAATGCGTCTTCATTCCTAGGCAGAATAATTATTGTATCTCTATATGGTACACCGCAAACAAGATCTGAGGTAATTCCAGCAATGCATTGTGGGGTAAGGGGTTGGGTCTCGAGCTACTGGAAAACTTTGAGCTTGCTAGTCGGTTGTGTCAGAGCCGAGGATTGGCTCCGAACCCATCAGTGAAGAATGAAGGCGAGATGGAACAACTCACATGGAACGTTATGGTGAGTACATAACTTCTTTTTATCCCTTATAATGTTGAGGCTGAGCATCTTAATACCCCTCTTGGGTGAGAGCTTTTGTTTGGCCTTTTTCTGCTGAAGTGTTGAAGAAATTGAGAGAGAGGAGTAAGGTAATTCGAGGAATCAAACAACTGTTTGTCTACTGTCTCTGAATACCAATGGAGTTGTCTTTTTCTGGTCCCTATATTTTTTTTTTTAGTTTGAAACCTGATCCTTCTTGGCAAAAGACATCTGAACAACAGTATAAAAAGGAATGACAGTGAGATAAAAAGAAAGGAGATGGATCACAGTGACCCTTCTCTTAAAAGAAAACTCAGTGTTTACCCATGCCTTCCTCTCATCCTTACAGTGTACTTTCTTAGAAATTGCAGACAGTCTGTCCCACTGCCTTCATTTTTAGAACAATGTTACTTCAGATGCCTGGGTTCAAAAAGTGAAGGATGATTGCAAACTTTGGGCATTCCTTCCACACCAATAAAGGATCCCTTCTGCTCAGAAAAAAATTTGTATGTTTGCCTCAAATACTGTCAGATTTATTGTTTCAAATGTGTAATAGAATCAGTGCCTTCTTCCCAAAGAGGCAAACTGTTTTATTAATGAATATTTTTAGATCCTAGAAAGGAGGCCATATGGAGGCATATTTTGTCCTTGTAGAACTATCCACCTTTTTTCTCTTGTCCCAAAATTCAAGATGCTCATTCTCATCGCACATGGGGAATTAGTGACCCCCCCCCATGTTGGTAAGTACTATGACCAGAACATTAGATGCGCTAGTGGGTGTGTGCAGACTGTGTTTCAGGGCATTTGTGTTAACTAAGTCCAGGCACTTATGGGCAAGCATATTTTTGCTTGTGTATGTCCCCAAGTCTATGGAAGGATAGTTGAAATCTCCCATGACAAAGGTTTTGGGCTGTATGGTGAGGGATTCCAGAAATCAAGGTAGGCAGTGTGCTTATCCTGACTGATAGTGAAGGATCTGTAGCTAGCATTGATGTGGTATGGTACTTTTCCAATAGTTGATTGGACATGGAATAGTTTGAGTGTGTCGTGGCATTTTGACCAGTCTCCAAGTGTATTTGGTTTTAATGAAGATGGATACACCTCCATCTTTGGTTCCTTCACACTCAGTTTGAGGTCTGAATATGTAGAAGACATTGTAACCTTGCACAGTTGAGCTGTCAGCGGTCTTGAACCATGTCTCTGTAACTCCACAGACATCAGCATCCTCCAAGGTGAGGAGTGCTTCCAGGGAGTGCTTTCATGTTTAAACTCTTAGCATTAAGCAGTACCACCATGAGTTTGTCTCAATTAGATTTTGTTACATTGGAAAATTTGTTTTTTTGACATTGCCTAAAAAAGGCACTGTGGGGAGGCAAGGGCCTTTGCCAGTATCCAGAAGTTTAGGGGAGACAGGTGCAGATCATCTCTAGCAAAGCAGCGAGGTCTTTCTACCATATCCTCCCAGGCTGACAGATACTGGCTACCCCTGGCCTAACACAAGAAGCTGAGCCAATTGTTGAAGTTAATCATTTTTTGTTTATATTGTGGCATCTTCCTGGGTAAGGGTAGGATGCTGCTTAGGGCTAGGTACACATACCTGTCTGGGACACACAATCAGAGAGTTCCACCCTGTTTCTGTCCTTGTAGTCCAGAGAGGTACATCTCAAGTCATTTACTCCAACATATGGGCTATGACAGAGTCATAACGGTACTTGTTGAGTGACTGGATTCCATGTGTGATGTGTCAAATCTTGGCACCTGATAGGCAGCTGACTGTGACCTTCTCCTTGTCCAGTCTGGTGATGGGGACATCTCTCTCTCTCACTGTAGAGTTATCTATGACTTAAGACATTTGACGTGTTTTGCCGTAGTGGCTTATTTTTTGAGACATGCGCATGTGTATTAATGTGTAGTGGTTATTTTTGTTTAGTGGTGAGTGTGAGTGGTGTATGCTTGGAAAGTCTCTCTCCTTTTGGTAGAGTTTCAGTGCGTATGTGGGTTTGTGTGTCTTGACCTTATTTTGTGTGAGAGGTGAGGTTTACATCAGAGGTCGTGTGTGTGTGTGCTGACAACCTGTTTGATGTCCCGTTTGTTTTTACGTGTGTAAATTGACTCCAATTCAACAGTGTATTTGCATCTCTCATACAGTTAGTTTGCTTTAGGAGTAAATGGTTGTCAGTTTACATGAAACAATTGCTACATTGCCTTAAGATCCCCCTATCAGTCAAGCTGGCAGGAGAAGTGATGGGAAACTGCCCGTCCATTGTGGCAGGATTTTTCTGAATGTGATTATATGGGAAGGAAGTGGGTTAGCTGGACTTAGCTGCAATCAGCAAAAATGAAGTAGTAATTCAATTAAATACAGTCATCCAAGTACAGTTCTAGCTTAAAAATATACTTATTTTTTCAGGTTTTTTTTCAGTGGATGTCTTGGAATTCAGTGCAGATGCCTCTGGCTAAAGTTGCCAAACCTTGAGCAGCTCCTGTAAACTGAGCGCAAACCCATACAAATGTGAAGCTTATATACAGGCAAATTTAAACTATTTTGACATGATTCCCAGTGGGAAAGCCACAAGCTGATTTTTTTTTTCCAGAAATCCCAAACTCAGGTGGGTCCTAAGCTACACACTTCTGCCACAAGTGTGCATTGAGGCCCTCTTAATGTAAGATGGCTGGTTTAAGAGCACAGTGGTACCAATCAGTCTAAATTCAGCAGGTCTGAATCTAGCCTATGCTATGTAAGGCAAGGAAACACAATTTCTAGATGGAAAGGAGTAAGGGTGAGTCACTTAAGGGTCAAAGTGAGAGTGTTTAGTAGTGTACTATTAGATGACCTGCAGTGGTACCTCCCTGTGTACAAACTGGCAGTGCTTTGAGCAGCTGTGAACAGTAGGAGACTATGGAGACTGGTTCCTATAGATGATTTTAAATTGGAAAGGCTGACTTTTATGCAAGCCACAGGAAACCGCTTTTGCGCAGTGAGCAAACATGAGGCTTTTATACCAGCAGGATGAAAGACTTCTGTAAAGTTAAACCCTCAGGCCAGTCAGATTAAAACACAATAAGCTATTAACCAGTAGTTCCCACCTTGGATGGGTTGAATTTAGCTTCCTATTCCCACCAGAGTGAAAAAGAACCATTTTAAATTAAAACAAATTGGCTTTGCGCTTAAGTGCAGTAACAAATGCTTTAGAACATAAGTAAGACTTCCTGTAATATCAACAATCCTTGGAAATAATTTCATTAACCCTGAGTAATGTTCATAACACAAAAAAAACTTTGCAAAACTTTGAAATATTTTGGCAGACTGTTGAACTGTGACACTCAAACAGATTTTGCAGTAACAGAGGAGGTTAAGAAATATCAGACAGCTGTTAAAAACAACCTAAGAGCAGTACAGTAACAAACCAATGGTGTTTCTTTAATAAGTGCAAGATGAAAAATAGTGATAAATTCGACCAAATAAATAAATGCAGCACAGAAGTGTTAAATATCACTGGAGCAGTTAGAGCAAGTGCAAAAAAAAAAAAAAAATCAGCTTTGTAGGTCCAGATGGTTTTGGAAGCAATCCAAGTTTTGCAGTCACGGGTGTTTAAGCTGGGCACAGGAAATCTCTTAATAAATGAGGGGTTAAAACTAAATCAGAAAAATGTCCTATTTCTATCTTTCACATGGGTTAGTGTTTCTAAGGAATATCCTAGACACCTCTTTATCCACTGCTTACCTCTTTCATCTAAAGTGTCATCCTTTCAGACTCCTTTTCTGAATATGGTCTTCCAGAATATATCCACAGCAAGTGAGTTCCTCAGATTTCTGGTTTAAATGGTATCCTGTGTCCTAATGGTACCATTTGCCAGAGTACATATGAGAAAAATCCAGTAGTACCTCGTCAGTGTGGCTCCAGTATCTTTATCCCTTTACCTTTCAAATTCCAGATTTCAGCTTAATCAAAAAGCCGCTGCTTTGTTGGGCTAGTCAGGTTTTCATAAATCTAGATGTCTTTCTATTCATCTGATGTAATATTCTTAACATGAGGGAGATCTCCACAGTAGGCGACCAGACGTTGGCCAGTATACAAAAGTCTTTCACTACTGTAGGATTTGTGGTACGTTAATGTTGGCTGCTGTCGTACGTCGTCCATAAAAGTGACGTATGCACACATCTACCTCAGAACTTCTCTGCCGCCAGTCTGTACCAGTCAAGACAGCATTATTTCCCCCTTCTCCTGCGTCCAGCCAAGGGCAATCACCGCAAGTTATCTCTTAGGATTGACCTTCTCACACAAGACAAAGGAACTCTCATCCATTCCCACTTGCCTACCCTTCCAGTGAGTCTGTGGGTGATAGAGATTTAATTCCTTTTAGATACCGCTTCTTGGAGGACATGCTTAGGGGATCTGCAGGAGGCCAGGAAACCCAATACCAGAAAATCCTACCTAGCAGAGTGGAAGAGATGTTCAATTTGGTGTCTCTCACGAAACAAGGACCCACTATCAGTGGAAATCCCTCTGGTTCTATCCCTTTTGTGTGAATTGCTCAATACTGGCTTGGCCTACTCTTCAGTGAAGGCCCATTTGTCAGCTATTTCTGCCTGTCTGCCTCTATTTCCCACCTCTAGCTAGCAGATTTGAGACTACACAATTTTTAAAGGTGTCTTTCATATTAGACCTCCCAGGAAACCTATTCCTCCACCCTGGGATCTTAAATTGGTGCTAGAAAAGCTGACTCTTTCTCCCTTCGAGCCAGCTTCATCAGCATCCTTACTACATTGCTCCTGGAAAACTGTGCTTCTCTTTGCTATCACTTCAGCCAGACATGTGTCTGAGCTCCAGGCCCTTATGCCTCCCACTTTAGTTCCCCATAAAGACAGGGTATCTCTGCATACCAACCCTTCTTTTTTACCCAATTTAGTCAGTGAGTTGTCAGTCAACCAGTCCATTCAGTTGCTTACTTTCTTTCCTTCTCCACAAAATCCTAGTGAGAAGGTGTTGCACACCTGGATGTGCATAGACAATTTTAGATTTTGCTTAGACAAGAACAAAACTATTAGAAAATCAGACCAGCTGTTTCTCCTTTCATCCCAGGACTCTGGAGTTGCCTGTTCCCAAATAGAGTATTTCTTCCAGGATTTCTAAGGCTATTTCTTCAAGGAATTTGACAGTAGCTCTATTCTCAAAGCAGCAACATGGACCTCTGTACATACCTTCACTAAAATTACAAATCGGATTGCATTTCTAGGCCCAGAGCAGGATTTGTTAGAGCTAAACTCCATGGATTCCTGGAGAGCTCTACTGCCTCTTCCTTAACCTTCTCTTCATGAGCTTTTGTATTCTTCTCATGTTAAGAATACTGCAACTGATGAATAGAAGGACATAAAATAGTTGTGTAAAATCTTACTATAACGATAGATGTCCTTCTCTGTTGCAGTGTTCCAATCCCTCCCTCATTCCCCCTGGTGTTTTGGTTCCTTTCCTTGGATAGTCATACCCTACCTTCCTTAGGCTGTCTTCTTTCTGTGTATATTCAGTTCTGAGGTAAATGCAGGCATATGTCATTTTTATGGACAACATACGACAGCAGCCTGCATGTGACATATGTGGGATCCTACAGTGGTGAAGGACTTTTGTATACTGACTGACGTCAAGTTGCCTGCTATGGAGATTTCCTTCATCTAAGGAATACTACAACAGAGAAAAGAAGAGAGGAACATCTATCGTTACGATAAGATATTACACAACTACCCCCCCCGACACTGTCATTACTTTTTTTTTGGACTTTACATCTGGAGTCAGTTTCCCAAGCTAACAATTGTCAAGGCTTGTGAGAACCTCAATTCAGGGCCAAGCATGTACATCGCAAGGAGATAATGACTCGTATAGAAGCTGTCAGAATTTTTTCAGCTGTGGAACTCTGGACCACTGTCAGTGGTAACAGACACCACAGTTATGTAGTAAATAAACAAGGTGGCTCAAAGTCTTTCTCCTATGAAGACTATCTAAGATTGTTTGGATACTAGCAATTCAGAGCAGACCCACTGTTCAGGCTATGTACATTCCATCCAAGCAGAATGCTGTAGCAGACACTGAACAGATCTGGGATATAACCTAATTAGTGGACGCTACACCTAGAGAGGTTCCAGAAGATCATCCCCTTGAGAGGAACTCCCCAAGTAGAACTATTTGCCTCCTACCTCAATAAAACTTATTTTTTTTTCAGGCAATTTGCAGAAGGGCTTAGAAAACAGATGCTTTTTCTTTCTTGTGGACAGGAATGTTTCTCTGTGCTTTCCCCTTTCCTGTGATGTCCAGAGGTCTAAAGATCAAGATGGACTTGCCAGAGTTGTTTCTGGGGACTCCTTTGTGGCCCAGACAGGACTGATTCTCCCTTCTCATGCATTTCATCAAGTTCAGTTACCAAAAATTCCGCTGTGGATCTTCTTACACAGTTCAGGAAATCCCTAATCCACCCAAATGTTCAAAATCGCCATCTGACAGTATGGATGATAGGTTTTGATCCCATTTAGGCACCATCTTAGAGTAAATTCAGCAGGTATTAAATAAGGCTAAAATATAGTATACAAGTAGAGTGTTCTAGTTGGGTGCCATAAAAGAGAACAAGGTCTTCAGTACAAGTCACCCTGAAGGAATCACAAAATCAATAGACTGTATAACAGGGGGAAGAAAATCATGGCAAGCATTAGGAGGTGCAGCACCCAGCAGGATAAAAGCACTCTCATCAAACTAAACAACTCAGAGGAGAAATAGTTTATCAAAGCCAAATTTGAGGTAGGTTTGGCCTCCCAAGCAAAGGACAACCGCAAAGCATTCTTTAGCTATGTCTGAAACCTCAAAAACAGTACACATTTGTGTGCAGAGCTCATTGTAAATGGAGCCACCTATACTGAGACAGAAGGTAAAGCAAACCTCCTGTCTGATAAATTCAGCTCCAACCTTACCCTTCTCTGCCTCTCAACCTTCCCTCAGGAAATATCAAATATAACCCCCCTACTATCACTACGGAACATGTCCTTAATGCTCACTCTGACCAAGAACACTGCATCATTGGGCCTAGAGAGTATCCCAGGATGCCTTTGAAATAGCATGCAATATGACCTATCGGGGCCTCTGGAATTACTATTTAACTGTAGCCTCCAAGTAGGCGTTATGCTTCATGAATGGAAAAAGGCAGCAGTCATTCCTCTGCACAAAGGTGGGCCATCTACAGGCCCTGGAAACTACAGACCCGTAAGTCTCATTAGCCTTATATTTAAAGGCATGGTAAGAATTATCATGGAGATGATCAGTAGAGATACAGTAAACCTCCAGACACTAGACCCAACCCAGTTTAGTTTGGTCAAGGGCAGATCATGGCTGCTCAATCTACTGGACTTCTTTGAGAAAGTCAGCAAAGCAATGGATGAGAGCACAATGGTTCACACTGCCTACCTTGACCTGGCCAAGACATTTGTCACAGTACCCCACTCTGGTATTGTGGACAACTGAAGAGGTTGCGTACAAACCTGTGCATCACCTGGTGGATAGCCAACTGGCTCACAGACAGGAAGTTAGAATTGGGGAGTCCACTTCTACAAAGAAGCCAGTCACAGGTGGAGTCCCTCAAGAATCGGTCCTTGGACTGCTCCTTTTTGGCATTTACTTCTCAGAAGTCAAGGCCAATGTCACTGGTCTCTGGCTGAATACATTTGCAGATTGCAAGTTAGGAGCAGTCATTGAATCTCACTCTGACACAAATCTTCTCTAGGAGGGGCTCACACAGACAACTGGTGTCAGAGCCATGGACTAAAACTAAATGCCAAAAAATGCATAATAGTATCCTTTGGGAAGTCATCCATCCCTGGTAAATATCATTTTGACAACACACCCCTTAGAGTTGACCCAGTAGTCAGGGACTTAGGGACACATAATAGATAGCAATCTAGCCTTTGACCATCACGTGTCTATAGTGGTGAGGGAATTATTCTATGTTGTGGAACTTAGAAAGGTATGGCATCCGAGTCCAAGGAAGTCATTGTTCCACTGTATTCGGCATTCATCAGAACTATCATTGAGTTCAGTGCCCCCTTTGGTGTATGTACCTAGTTAGGCATATCCAAAAATTGGAATGTTCACAGAGGCTCCTCACTAAAAGAGTACAGGGCATAAGTAAAATGTCATGTGCAGACTGCCTCAAGGCCCTATCCCTGTATTCTGTCTCCTACAGGCTTTTGAGGGGAGATCTGTGCCTGGCATACAGGGCATTGTCAGACCTTACTCTGAAGGACCTCCTACATATCCACAAAACAAACACCAGAATTACCCATTCTAAAGACCTGTGATATAAATAGGACCTGATGGAGAGATAGGTATGTATTGCAGAGCCTCCACAGTCTGTGGAACAGGCTTCCCATCCATGTGAAGCAGAGATGTCCTTCAAGGATGCATCTGCAGTCCTTACAAATGGGTTGTCCTGTCGTCAGGCAGCCCTTCGGTCGGCCGGATTCCAAAGTCTGGGTACGGCTTCGGCTGGTGTCGCACTTCACCCGACGTCATCGCTGCAGTTTTTCGGGTATAAAGGCATCAGCCGACGCCATTTTCCTCAGTCTTTCTTGCCACGTGGCGCCCGAAGCAGAAGCTGTTCGCAAGTGCCGGTCGGTCAGATCCAGAGATTGCTACTGCCGAATACTACTTCGAAGACTTCTAAAAAAAGTACCCCGTTGGGGACTCTTTCTTGCCTCAGCCGATGTCAGAGAAAGTGAATAACTGTTTATCTTGTGGGAAACAAATACCTCATAAAGATTTCCACTCCTACTGTATACATTGTTTAGGCCCAGACCACGACGTAGCAGCTTGTTTAGCCTGTGCTTCTTTTAACCGACGGACGCTTAGACGCCGGTCGGAGTTCGCTGAACAAATTTTCGGCTCTGATTTTGCCTATATTATGCCGTCGGATCCTCCGACAACGCAAATTGCCAAAAAACGTAAAGAAAAGGACCGACTCTCGCGGTCCGCGGTTTCGGCCGAAACCGCGATTAAGCAAACCGCGAGTGTCTCTGTTTCGGCCGAAACCGAGCAAGCGGTTCTTCCTTCAGCCGAAACCATGCCTTCTACCGAGGCCTCTTCCAACCTGGTAGAATCGGCTTCTGAAATCCAACCTTCTGTTGCGGTTTCTCAGGAATTATCAGACACTATTCCCCTGGATATTTCTACCCCTGCACGTGGAGCTGCTAGGCCTCCTGCAGCCATGTCTATTAAGGCCTTTGCCAGGGCTAAAGCAGCCTCAGCTTCAAAAACGGTGCCTGCCAAACCCCCCTCACACAGGCCCAGCACCAGCTCCCATATGCTTTCTTTGGCTGAGGATCTAATTTCTTTAATTCATGGATCCAGGCCTCATCCAGACAGGACCTCTCCCACCTCCAGAAAAGAGGCCTAGAGCAGAGCCCCCTGAGCCAGTATCCGCAGATGATTCCTCTGATGACTCAGAACATACAGACCCTCCTGAGGCTACTTATTCCCCTTACGAAGACTCTGATGCTGAAGAGTCCATTCCTTCAGCCTCTACACCTGAGGAATTTTCCTTTGGGGAAACCTTGCATGCTATGAGGGAACAATTTCAGTGGCAGGGCCAAGATTTCTCAGACTCCAGAAAAGGCTTAGAACCTTTCTACATTTGCCACAACATAGGCCTTTAGCTATACCTCCAGTTCTTTCTGTTGTAGATGATGCATTTAATGATGCTTGCACTGCTCCTGACTCATTACCTCCGGCTCCTGCTAAGCCCGATAGGTTCTACAGGGTCCCGGACACTCATCACCATTTATACAAGGCTCCTTTTGCAGATCCAGAGACTATCTCCCAGGGCCCTAAAGCAGTAGCAGCTACTTCTACTAAAAAACCCCTCCCCTCTGAAAGGGAATCCAGGTCCTTAGAGAGATGGGGTAAAAAAGTTTACACAATTTCACCTGATTCAATATCAAGAGTTTATGCTTGACCAGTTAACTAAAAAGCTGTCCTCTGAAGAATCTTTAGATAAAAAATATGTTCAGGAAATGGTACATAACATACAACAGGTTAGTAACCATTCTTTAAAATGTGGCTATGATGCACTGGAGGCTTCCTTTAGATCAGCCATGACTGGCACAGTTATCAGGAGACATGCATGGTTGAAAGAACAGGCATTACCAGACCATGTCAAATCAAAACTTTTGGATGCACCCATGGACAAGGTCAATTTATTTGGTTCACCTGCACAACAGGTACTAAAAAAGATGGAAGAGAAGGCGAAATCTGTACAAACAGTGAAAGATTTCTTACAGGTTCAACCTCCAAGGTTTAGCAGGAACTGGCCCTCCAAGAATTGGTCCTTTCCGGACTCCTCTAAGACACAAAGGGGCAGGAATAGGCGTTCTAGAGGCAGAAACCAATCCAGGGGTGCCTACAGGGGACGCCAGTGGCAAGGCAACAACCAGAGAGGCACGGACGCAGCCACCACCACTACAACTACTCAATCACAGTGACTTGGCAGTACCAGGGAACAACTAGAAGCACTCTTAGGCGGAAAGCTAACCTTATTTTCAAAGAACTGGCATTGCATCACAAGGGAAAAATGGATTTTGCAAACTATAGACCAAGGTTACAGGTTACATTTCCATACTCTACCAGGAAAGAGAGGAATGCCAAACCTACCACCTACTCAAAGGACAGAAGCTCTAAAGCAAATATCTCCGCTATTAAGAATGAGAGCTGTGGAAAAGGTACCATCTATGGAGCAAGGAAAGGGATTTTACTCAAGACTCTTCCTGGTACCAAGAAAAGAAAACAAATGGAGACCCATTCTAGACCTATCCGCTTTAAACACATTCCTCATTGTTCCAAAATTCAAAATGCTGACCCTACAGCAGCTTCTTCCCATGCTGGGCAAGGAGTCTTGGCTGGTAACTCTAGATCTCAAGGAGGCATACCTGCACGTCCCCATACGACCAATTTGCAGAAGATACCTCAGATTTCTTGCAGGATCAGAGCATTATCAATTTTCAGCATTGCCCTTTGGCTTATCTACTGCCCAGAGTGTTCACGAAATGCCTGGCATCAGTAATTGCTCATTGCAGACTTCAGGGATCCAAATTTATCCCTACCTGGACGACTGCCTGATACAAGCAGACAACAAAAGCAAGCTAACAGAAGACTTACAAAGAGTCATTTACCTGCTGCAAGCCCTGGGATATACAGTCAATATAAAAAGTCAAGGCTGATTCCATCCCAAAGAATAACCTTTCTGGGTGCAGAGCTGGACACATCAAAACAAATGGCATTCCTAACTGCAGAAAAGAAAGAGCAACTACCTCTCTACTTCTTGGCATTAACAAAGCAGAACCATCTAACTGCAAGAAAAGTACTGCAAGCCCTAGGCTTCATGGCATCCTGCATAATTCTGGTCCCTCATGCCAGACTGCATATGAGAAAGCTACGGTGGTACCTAAAGAATTTGTGGTCCCAACACAAGCACAGCCTAGAAACCAAAATTCCAATAATCCCATGCCTGAAGCAAGAGTTCCTGTGGTGGGCTCAGGCCTGTCAATCAAACACAGGATTACCCTTCTGCAACAGTCAACCAAGCCAAACCATCACGACAGATGCCTCAGACCTCGGTTGGGGGGCACACATGCTGGGCAAGTGCATACAAGGCTTATGGACTCAAGACCAGCTACGCCTACACATAAATCTAAAGGAAATACTGGCAGTAAAATTGGCAATCCAGTCATTCAGACCATTTCTCCAAGAAGGTCAGTTGATAAGGACAGACAACACCACAGTTATGTGGTACATCAACAAACAGGGAGGCACACATTCATATCCTCTATGCCGGCTGGCACTGGACCTATGGGATGTGGCTCTGAGCTACAACATTCAGTTACAAGCAATTTTTGTACCGGGAAAAGAAAACACTCTAGCAGACATATTAAGCAGAACTACCACAGATGCCCACGAATGGATGCTGCATCCGGACATCTTCAAAGCCATCACAAGAGAATGGGGATTACCACAAATAGACTTGTTTGCATCCCCACTCAATCACCAGCTAAAGAAATTCTGCACAAGGACGTACCACCCACTTGCTTGGAAGGTGGACTCCCTATCTTTCAGTTGGGAAAACCTGACAGCATACGCATTCCCACCACTTCCTTTGATGCACAAGGTGCTTCTGAAGATCAAAGAGGAACGTCCGAGGATCATTCTGATAGCCCCAGACTGGCCAAGACAACATTGGTATCCATTGCTGAGGAGCATGTCTCGGGAACAAATATGGACACTACCCTGATCCCATTACTGTTAACACAGAACAACTACAACATCCTGCATCCAAACCTGAAAACTCTGCAGCTAACTGCCTGGAACATTACATGACAGCAATTAACCCAAATTTATCCCAAAGGGTTAAAGACATAATCCTGGAGGCTCGTAGACCTTCAACAAGAAAGAATTATGCAGCAAAATGGAAAAGATATCTCATTTGGAGTACTGCAAAGGGAGAAGATGTGACACTAGTAAACATAGCCAACATCCTGGAGTACTTGGCAGAGCTCTTCCATTCAGGCCTGTCCTATTCTTCCATCAAGATACATGCATCAGCTATTTCAGCAGAATACAGCTTGGATCCTCCTGTCTTCTCTCACCCTCTGCTCAGACAGTTTCTGAGAGGAATTAAAAATGTAAAACCTCCCAGGAAACCACCATTGCCAGCATGGGACTTGAACTTTGTGCTAGAAAAATTGACACTTCCCCCTTTCGAACCAGCATCAACAGCAGAATTACAATACTTATCCTGGAAAACTGCTTTCCTGCTGGCAATAACTTCAGCAAGAAGGGTCTCTGAACTACAGGCATTAATGGCAGTGCAACCCTTCCTGATCTTCCATCAAGATAGTGTCCATGAGAACAAATCCTACATTTATGCCTAAGGTGGTATCCAGAGTGTCATTAAATCAGGCTATCCACCTACCTACATTCTACCCAAACCCACAGAACAGGGAGAAAGACTCTTGCATACCTTGGATGTGCATAGACAATTACCTTACTAGCTGGACAGGACCAAGTCCAATAGAAAAACTGACCAGCTTCTGGTAGCATATGCCACAGGAAAGGAAGGAAAGCCAATTTCAAAACAGACAATCTCCAAATGGATAGGAAATTGCATTAGATTTTGTTACTCCTACCATGGAAAGGCAACTCCAGAGAACATCAGGCCTCACTCCACAAGGGCTACAGCCACTACCACAGCTTTCTTACGAGGAGTGGCTACCAAGGACATTATAGAGGCTGCTACTTGGACCTCCGTGCATACATTTGCCAAGCATTACAATTTACCTTTATACTCTAGATCCCGAGCAGGTTTTGCCACTGCTGTTTTGCAAGGGATCCTAGCTACACCATAATTTCTACTCTTTTCCTCCTCCCCTTGTTTAACTATGGTATTCTACCCATTTGTAAGGACTGCAGATGCATCCTTGAAGGATATAGTACAGTTTTGTACCTACCATAAATGTAGATGTCCGATAGGAATGCATCTGCAGTCAGGATTACCCACCCACCTTCCCCTCTGAGGTACTCCTAGGGTATTTGCCATCCTTCAGCTAGCTTGGGGGGGATCTATTATGGTGTATTTGTTTGTATATATGTACATACATGCTTATTTTATGTGTTTGCTCTTTACTATTTGGAAACATTGGCATTTATCCAAATTTAGCCATCCAAGAGGGCACCTGGCATCTGGGGCAAGAAACACTGAGGAAAATGACGTCGGCTGATGCCTTTATACCCGAAAAACTGCAGCGATGACGTCGGGTGAAGTGCGACACCAGCCGAAGCCGGACCCAGACTTTGGAATCCGGCCGACCGAAGGGCTGCCTGACGACAGGACAACCCATTTGTAAGGACTGCAGATGCATTCCTATCGGACATCTACATTTATGGTAGGTACAAAACTGTACTTTCCTCCCTAGCCCATTGCAAGTGCAACTTGGACATTATCCCTGGTTTGGCACCTATGTCTCTAATGACCACTGGTAACCTGTAAATGGTTAATCTTTTAGGCCCATGCTTACACTTATCGAGAGTATCAGAACTTGTCAGAGATAAGAACCTATACGATTTTCTTCACTTAAGCCAGGGTACATTTCTTGTAAATGTACACCTTTTGTCTCTTTCTGGTTGTCTGACTTTGCATTTTCCCTTTCAAAAGTTGTTTAACTAAGATAAAGAAGAAAGGGGTTTTGCATATTAGTCCACCTAGAATGCAGGTTTATCTTAACTTTGTTTTGGAGAAGTTAATACTCTCCCCTTTTGAAGATGAAGCCAATGCTTATGTAAAGTTTTTGACCCGAAGACTATTTTGCCAATTGCATTGATTTCAGTTAGACAAGAATCTGTATTGCAAGCCCCAATCTTTATGTATCCTTTTCTGATTTTTTGGTACTTGCGTATTATCACAGCCGCATTTACAAAATGGCTGAAGTGGAAGTGTTTCTGCCAAAACATATTTCTTAACCTTGAAAGGGGTGTGTGAGCAAGTATGTAGTAGTTGGTCACAGTTGGGTATGAGGCCTGAAGAGAAACAATGGTCAGTTTTTTGGATCCTGGGGGGGTGTCTCATTTGTTCCGTGACCTGCACTGTGCTACAATACATTGCAATTCCCGCATTCCTGAGCACAACATTAGCAAATGCAAGGTAGTAGTCAGGGACATACCGTCTAACTGTTCATGGCCAGTACTCCTCGAAAACACAAGCGCCTTTAACAACTACTATGTAATGGGACAGTGATCCATCCCTCACTGACTGCTCCCTATCTTACTAACGGAACTCCTGTGCCAGGGGTATCAGACATTATCCCGCTTTGCACAGACAGTTCTGCTAATCTGAACCAGTCACAGTACTGGCAACATGTGCTGTAAATGCTGAGCAATTCACACACATATCCCCAAAAAAATGACAAGTCATTGATTACGCAGTGTACATGTAAAGGTGTTTGAAAAGGGGCCGGCTGTCTTATGGGGAACGTGTTGACTTTCATGACTTCTAACATCGACGACTACTGCGAAGCACCACTCCTATGTATAGGTCAGGAATGGGCGCTCCCCAGAAAGAGGAATTTTCATGTTATTCCTCTTCATTTGTCAAAACCACTCGGACACAATAGTAGTGAAGAGTTTACACTCCCCTTCTTAGGTTACCAGACATCGTTTTACACAAACACGACAAATTCTTTGATGTCCAAAATCTGGTTGCAATAATACGCAAGTACCAAATTTTTTTTTTTTTTTTTCCCCCATAATGGCAGGGTAAGTCTAAGAATCAGTCCTTCCGTTATGCCAAAGATTGTTTGAGTTTATCTTGAGTCGGACTGTTCACCTTCCCATGTTCTCTGCTGAGTGCAAAAACAAAGAAAGAATTCTGCATACTTTTAGATTGCCTAGATAATTGAATTTCTACCTGGACAGGACTAAAGATGTCTAGACAAACCATTTCTAGATGGTTGTGTCTGGCTGTCCTATTTCATTGTCAGTGGAAAAAGCCTCCCTCAGAAAGTCAGAGGCTACTCTGAGAGTTGACTACTTCTGAACCTTTTTTGATGGTGTGGATTCTAGGTCTTTCCAAGAGAGGGGCTACTTGGTCTTGTCTGCAGACCTTTATTAGGTACAACAAGTTAGAGTCAGTCTCCAGAGCTAGAGCTGGATGAGCAAAAGCCATCCTTCAAGGGCTTCTATCCTCCCTTTCTTACTAAGCTATGGCAGTCTTCCAGTGTTGTCAGGGCTAATGAACCTAGTGCAGTTGTGTGCTAACTTACCTTAGATGTTGGAATAGATCCCAACTGCACCTTCCTCATTTCCTTCTACTGTTTTCTTGGTTCGGGTGCAGTTCCTTACTTTACCTTTGACTCCTGTCATGACATTATAGTTTCTGCCATATTTGACACAGTTGTTGAACTTCAGGTTTCAGCCTTCCCTTTGTACAAGAATACTTTCATGCCCCTAGGTTCCTCTTATACCAGCAAGTACTCTCATGCTAAGCAGGAGGTATAAAGTGCATGAGGGCAGAGCCCAAAGCTTTGTTGACTGACCAGATGTTTGTGCCTTGGCAATATTCATCTTGTATAGTTATGGTTTTTGCATTTCAAACATCTACTGTTATGGCAAATTAACTTACTGGGGTCTGGTTCTTTCCTACATCAAAGCTTATGCAGACTTTTAAATTAGCAGTAATGCCACAGGTGTTTTGTGTGCATGTGTTCGGAGGTGTATCCTGAGATGGTCTGGCATGCCAACCAGATGTCTTATGCCCATTGAATGCTGTGATAGGTTCTGGCTCTCCAGCAGCCCTGAACAGGATAAACCAGTTATCAGAGAATAAGTGTGGCTTTTTTGTTGTCTTTTTGCAACTTAACTGAGTCACAAGCCCTGAAATTTGTTATCTTGGGAAACTGACTCCAGATGTAAAGTCCAAAAAAAATGTAATGACTGAGCAGGAAGGGGGGAAGAAAAGTTGACAAGTCATGGTTTAAACATAGTTTATCTCTTGTGACACTGATATGTTAATATTTCTCTTGAGAGGGCTGCAGGTTCATAAACTGTGTACCTTTCATTTAAGGAGACACTTATCTACCCTCCAGCTGTGGTTTGCATCTATTTTAATGTTGTATCTGATGTAGAGTAATCTTTAGAGAGGTCACTAAACCTTTAAGTAAGTGCCTTTGAGATACTGTTGCTGAAGTCTGTAGAAATAAGAGAAATAGCAAGACAACTACCAAAGGTTTGTTATACTACACCCCCCAATACTGTACTTGCATACATACTTTGATTAGCTTAAAGTAAAAAAAAATGTTTTCAATGGTGTACTTTTTAATGTGTGCATAAAATGTCTTGTACTTTTAATGTTGTTTGTATTTGCCAGATGTTTTTTGATTATTTAGAGTAAGTTGTAGCCAGCCTGTGCATATCTTGCACTCCAGAGCATTTTATGAAAAATAAAAGCAAAAAGTAAACAAATGTAAATATTTTGTGAACAGTAAAAGCAATTAAAACTATACAAATAGCAATGTTATCAGTAAGAAATATTCTTAATGAATACTAGTCATTACATTCATAGTCTTTCCATAAATACTGCAAAATATTATAATGCATGCATACCCCAATTTATATTTTTTGTTGGAACTTTCAGTCAGATCTTGGGAACTATACTAACTAGACATAATATTAAAACATTTCTGTTAACCAGACACAAGGTTTTCACATGTCAACAAGAAATACATTTGAGTACATGTTTATTAGATACTTACAGAAATATGAAAGCATATGCTTAATTGTTTAATTAGCAATATAAATGACAGTATCTCTAAAGATTTGCAGTGCACATATCAGACAGTTTTCTTCTAGAGCATCTAAAGTTTCACCTGATGTCTTCCAGCAGTTTGTAACACATGTTTATTTGCATCTCTATACATTCCCCTTCATTGCTAATGTATCTCCCTACTCTAATTTGTGCTCAAACTGGTTACTAATCCGCATGTCAATGTGAAGACACACTCCCAACCTTAATAAACTTTGCTGTATCTTCTCTCCTTCACTTTACAGGTAGTTTGAATTCTTACTTACCCCCTCTGAGGCCTTCACTGATAGTTTTCCACTGATTTCCTCTCTGGTTTCTTTGCATTCCACCTGGTTTGCACCCCTTGTGCTATCTCCCTCCCCCAATACTAAGTCTATATTAGAATCCTGCTGAGCATGGAGCCATCTTTACATTTCTAGTTACCCACCAGGACACAGGTGCTCTTCAGCAATTGCATTCTGCTTGCTGGTAAGCCATTAGACCTCAGGAATTTGTTTTAAGTGTTCAGATTTGTAAAGTAATACTTACTTTTTTACTCTTGTCTTGGTGGGCTCTGCCCCGCTCCGTTCGCCCAATCCTCTTTGTGTAGCTGCTTGTCTCTTTGGATGGAGTGCTCATACCTAAGCTTCTCCTTTTAATTCTTCTTTCCCTGGATCCCCACCAAGCCAAGTTCAATCTACTGGCCTGCAGTGCTCTTTACCAGAACCAGGTAACCTTGGAATGAGTGTTATTTTCAAAATATACAAAAAGTATGTTTTATCCTGCAGACAAAATTAATTTCTAGCCCTTGTTTAATTTCTATTTTTAAGTAAAGCACTCCATCACAGACGTTAGTTTTGCCCCTCCCCATACTGTACTTTCTAACAGCAGTCTCCCTTTGCAAGCTCTTTCAACTATTTGAAAGTCTTGCTGTTTTTCTAGTATTACTAAACCCTTTCTCCTATAACTTGTGGTCTTTCTAAATACCACATACTCCTGGTTACAAGTGTTTATTTCAAAAGAAAGGTATGCAAAACAAGTAAGTCCAAAGTACCTACTGATTTTCTTATTGTTTCAGAACATTAGCTGCCCCCCCCCCCATTCCATACTTCTAACTGCAATCTGTCTTTAGATGCTGTACTATTTGTATGCTCTGCTGTTTCTCTAGTTCTACTAAACCTTTTCTCTTATAAATTCTTGTCTTCCTAATTTCCACCTAACTCCTTGGTAAAATTATTGGCCTATTTTATTTCAATAAGACAGGTATGCAAAACAAGCAAGTCAGAGTAACCACTGCCTTTTCTTATTGTTTCTGTAGACTTGCATATCTGTGAAATCAGGGCCAGCCCTTTTCATCATACTACTGCTATCCACCACTTGTCTGGTCTATTGTGATTCTCCCCCTCCCCACAAGAACAATTGCAGCTGTCTACAAAAGACTCCCCCTTATCCTCCCACTCTAGGGATCTGTCCTTGTGGAGCCACAGGTGTACTATAGTATTTGTCCACTAGGTGGCATCCTCTCTTCATTCCTGTTTCATGACTTCTTTATTTTCACTATCTCTTAATTATTTATTTGGATATCTGCTTTGATCTATAATAAACTTTATTCTACTCCCCTCTCTCAACTCTAGGCCCACCCCATCCCACCTAATCCCTGTCCCCTGGACTTACCTTCAGCTACTAGTGCTCCACAGATTAGTTCTTGTTCACCCTTAGCCTTCCCTTGGGTCTACCCGCTCCGTTCGCCCTGCGGGCTCACTCCGCTCCCCTACCCTGCCCCCAATTCTCACCCGCCCCCAGCACCTCTACATTTATACCCTTTAGCCACACCCATCACCCCGCCCCAACCAACTAGTAACCTCCTCCCTTCCACACCCGCTTATTACATCTCCCCTCTTTTCACCAATACTCTTCCATACCTCCCCTCTCTGTCTCGTCCCAAAATTTATAACTCACATACCTAGTAAACTAGCCACCCACAGCATACCTTCCCTCAATATCCTATCCCACTCTGCTCTCAAAAGCCATATCCTTCTGTACTCCTCTAGTACTGTTCCTCAACATATCCTATATCTACTACCTGACCCTGCCAACTAACTATAACCACACTCCATCCTTTCATACTACTAACCATCTTAACCTACCTGTCTCACATTCACACTTCCCAATCTCTCCATGCTTATACCGCATAAAACACCATCTTTTCTTCTCTTATAAACTTTTTACTCCTCACAGCTATCCGAACCTTACAACTACCACCTTAAATCTAGCTAAACTCAACCCCGTCTCTAAGCAAACAAAGTACCTCCCCAACCTAATGCTATATCTGACTTCTATTATTAGGAGACATACACCCCAACCCAGGCCCATCCTCATCCCCGCCAACGGATAAATCCATACTACTCACCTCCTTAAACGCCCAAAGTATAGTTAACAAAATCCCTAATCTGCATGCCTGGCTTACATATAACAAACCAGACATTTTGTCCATCTCTCAAACTTGGTTAAAACCTCATATAAAAGATTCAGAAATAATTCCACCCAACTACTCTATAATCAGAAAAGATAGAACAATTTTTATTTATTTATTTTATTTTACATTTGTTTACCGGGCTAGTCCGACTGGATATATTTCCATTTTCAGCAGAGGCCCGGGGAGAAATGCTCCACATTAAAGTTAATACAAACAAGTCATTACATAAAAAAGCAAGTAGTTAGTAAGAATACAAACAGAAATAAGGTTCAATCTAAAATATACTAGTAGGAAATTTATACTAGGAAGGACATTTACTTTTATTTACAGTAAAAGAATAGGGGAGTTATACTTCAGTAAAACATTCATGAAGAGTATAATTGCATAAGCAATTATAAACCATACAACCATACTAAGTTCTAAATTAATTTGTATCAGAGGCTAATTAACAAAGGTGTTTTTGAGATAGTCTTCTGAAGGGAGTGAGTGAACAGAGGTAAGAGAGGGTGTATAAGATTAGTCAGGATTGATGCATGGGCATAGCCAGAATGTTTTTAGGTGTTGTTTGAGCTTTTGTTTAAAGAGGAAGGGTGATGATGTAATAGAGTGGTAGGTAGTAGATTCCAGTATTTACCTATGGTGTTGGAGAATAGAGAATCACCTGCAATGTTATTGGGCTTAGCTTCACAAGAAGTTTATTAGAGGAGCGTAGTGAATTTAGATTAGAATAGGGAGAAATAAGGTCAAAAAGTATAGGGGTATTTTTTGGTTGGTGAAATATCCTGTGAACAAAGGTAAGTTGGGAGAGTAATAGTGTATTTTTCAGTTCTAGCCAGTTTAGTTGTAGTAAATTCTGGCAGTGGTGAGTTCTAAATGGGTTTCCAGTAGCAAATCTGGCAATGCTATTGTATGCATTTGCTAGTTTAGTGAGGTTATTTTTCTTTAAGTTAGTGTATATGGGTGAGGCATAAAGAAGAGAAGAAGTAAGATGAGAGTGAGCGAGTGTAATTTTGGCCTGTGGAGTTAGAAAGGTTTTAATTCTATATAAGGAGCCAAGTTTTCTATTTACGGTTTTAATAGTATTATTAATGTGGTTATCAAAAGTGAGGTTATTGTCAATTATAATACCTAACAATTTAGTGGTAGAGTCAGGGACTATATGTGTACCATTATTGGAAGTAATAGCAAAGTCTAAGAGGGGGGACTTACTATTAGGTCTAAAAAGCAGGAGTTTGGTTTTATTGGCATTCAAAAGTAGGCAACGTTTCAAGAACCATGCCTCAACTGTGCTAAATATGTTCTGTGTTAGGGTCTGTAGTTCAGAGGAGGTATTTGCAGAGCATGTGAGTGTTGAGTCGTCTGCATATTGAATACATGTAGCTTGAGGTATTGCTACATGTAAGTCATTTATGAATAAAGAGAAAAGGAGAGGACCTAGGATGGAACCTTGTGGTACTCCAAGAGAGACTGGCAGAAAGGATGAAAGTGCATTTTCCCAGAGAACAGCCTGTTACTAAGGTAGGAAGTAAACCATTGAACAGTTTTGGTATCTAGAGAGAGAGATTCAAGGGTTTTTAAGAGCATATGGTGGTTTACCATGTCAAAGGCTTTTGGCAGGTCTATGAAGAGTGCAGATGATAGGATACTATTATTGCGGTTTCTATTGATAAACTCGGTAAAGGATAGGAGAGCTGTGGTAGTGCTATGAAATGGCCTAAAGCCATGTTGGCAGTTGGCTAGTAAGTTATATTGAGTTAAGTGGTGCATTAGCTGATGATGAATACATTTCTCCATAATTTTTGCTAAGGGTGATAGGAGTGCTATAGGTCTGTAGTTAGAATACTCGTTTGAGCTGCCTCCTTTATGTAATGGGATTATGTGGGAAATTTTCCAGATAGCAGGGATGGTTCCTTCATTGATGGTTCTGTTTATAAGGAGAGATATAGGATAAGCTACTGCTTCTGCTGCTTTTTGTAGGTATTCAGATGGTAACTGATCTGCAGATGGGGTACAGGGTTTGAGTTTTTGGATGAATTTTAGGATATAGGAAGTAGAGATAGGTTGTAGTTGAAATATGGGGAGATTAGCAGGTATACAGGTGGGGGGGGGGTAAGATTTGTCTATAGTAAGTTGACTTGCTAATGAATTAATGGTGTCTATGAAAAAGGAATTAAAGGCATTGGCAGTTTGGTAAGAGGTATTCATTTCGGCCCCTGAGGGGGAAGGTGTACTAGAGTGGCCTGGGTGTAGGAGCGAATTTAAGGTTGACCATTACTAACAAAAAAGGAGGTGGAGTAGCCCTTGTATAACTATCCTCCTTAACAGTTACCCCTTACAACAAACCAACTCCCCAATTCAATAATGCAGAACTACTCCTGGCTCTGCTTCAAGTAAATAAACACAAGCACATATGCATAGCCTCCCTCTACATCCCCCCAAGCAACAATATTTCTACACTAGAAGATATCCTCTCCTGGCTTTCCAATAACATTAACAATGAAACTATACTTATGGGTGACATCCACTTAACATTAATCTTTACAACTTTTCTCAACTGATCAACTCCATAACCCGGCCCTCAAAAAAACCTCACCAGTGATGGTATCCTTGACTGGATATTAGTCTCCCACCCTCATTACTTCTCACATAGTGGCACCCTGCCTGATTCCCTTAGTGACCACTTGCCCACATTCACACACCGACTAACTTCACCTCTACATCTTACTCACAATTTTATTACTACTCGCTGCCAAAAAAACTTTAACCCCACTACCTTTTCTAACTCTCTAAAAGCAATCAACTGGTACACCCTAAAAACTCTACCCCTGTAAAAGGCTGTCGCCCACTTTAGCTCAACTTTTCTAAACCTCTTAGAGCAACAAGCCCCCATAAAAACAAAACGAATAAAAAACAAAACTGCCCCTTGGCTAACAAAAAACACACTAGTAACTATGCACCTTAGAGATAAGGCATGGTCATCATATCAGAAACATAGGACTCCCCTAGCCCATAACGAATACAAAACACTCAGAAACAAAGTAAAAAAACGTATCTCCGATAGACAAAATTACTTCTCCATAATCCAAAACAACAGCAAAACAAACCCTCAAAAATTTTGGAAATGCATGTCTACCCTCCTCAATCCCAACAAACCAGATAACCCGAGCCCAGACCCTAACACTCCAGACATAGACTTGGCCACTCAATTCAACACCTTCTTCATTGATTCTATCTCCAAACTAACCTCATCCTTTTCATCTTCAAACCCCACCATACCCCCCCCCACTACACCCCAATCCTCCCCTACCAACTTTTCACCCCTCACCACTGCTCATCCCCCTATCTCCAGTCCATCATCAACATTCTCAAATTCTCTCCCCTCCCCCCACCATTCTCAATAAAACCTATACCCACATCCACCATAAAAAAACTACTGCAGAAACTAAAACCATGCTCTAATGCCCCTGATAACATTCCTTCTTACTTTCTCAGTATAGCTGCTGAAGCCATTGCCTTACCCCATCAGCATTTTAATCAACCATTCCATTCAAGAAAGCTCGGTACCCCAAATCTGGAAAAAGGCTTTTGTTGTTCCATTGCATAAAGGAGACCTCAATAACAATATTACTAATTTCCGTCCCATCGCTATTCTATCTCCTATCTCTAAACTTTTAGAAAAGTGTATTCACCTACAACTCCTACCATACCTCTTAGACAATAACCTACTAACTCCAACACAACATGGTTTCAGACCAAGACAGAGTACTGTGACCGCCCTACTCTCCTTCCTGGAAGTTGTGAACAAAGCCCGGGACACAGGACACATTGTCTCTACCCTCCTACTAGACCTCTCTAAAGCCTTTGATACGATCTCCCACAATTTATTACTAACTAAACTCTCCAAGCTTAACTTGTCACCCTCTTCTCTGAGCTGGTTCACTAGCTACTTATCCAATAGATATCAGGCAGTGAGATGGAAAAAAGCCACCTCCCCTTTCATCAACACCCCAACTGGTGTTCCCCAAGGATCTATACTGGGTCCCCTGCTTTTTAATAATTCATAAACGATTTCCATAACTGTATCCCTTCAACTAAAATTATCCAATACGCAGATGATTCAACTATAATATGCTCTGGTACCTCCATCCCCACACTGCTAAAGCTTACTCGAGATGCATTCTCAACCACCGAACAATGGATGAAAACAAATTACCTTGTACTCAATGCTTCCAAAACCAAAGTAATGGTATTCACCCCCTCTAAAGCTACCTTTTTCAGTCCAAGTAATTTCACTATTACTAGTCACAGCAATACACCCTTAGAACTGGTACTGGAGGCCAAATTACTTGGGGTCCAAATTGATAGCTTAAATTCAATTCCCATCTTCAACTGAATATAAAAAAACCCACCAAAAACTCGGCATGCTCTACAGACAGAATCGTTATCTTACACCCTCCACCAAACTCACCCTATCTACCACATTTCGCATCCCATCCCTTCTCTATGGAGCCCCACTTCTAACTAACCTACAATCTTCTCTCAAAACACAACTCTCCTCTTGCTATAACAAAATTGTCAAGTTTGCTACCTCCCATAAGTCCTCCTCATGCCACTGTTCAGCTCTCCACAAACTAAAATGGTTAGAACTACTCAATCACCTCACATACGTCCAACTGACTCTTGCACACAAACTCATCTTCAATCCCTCCCTCTGCCCATCCCTTTCCTCTACTTTCAAAATGCACCTCCCTGATAGAATTCTAAGATCTAACAACCAAAACTTAATTGAACTGTATAAACCAATTCGTCCCCCTGGAAAATATCTCTTATTCTACAGTCTTGCTCGTCTCTGGAACTCCTTACCCCCATCCATTCGTACAATCACAAATCACTTCTCATTCAAAAAATCCTTTTACTCACACCTAATTTCCCGGTGGGAATACTCCTGCTCCCACCCAACATAATTTCCTCATAGTGAGAATTTTCACTTCTCCTCCCCTATTCATAATGAGAATTTCTACTTACTCTCCTAAACTCCTAGATCTTGCTCTTGCTTGTATTAGCTTTTTCTGAATACTTAAAGGTACCTTAGTGTAAATATACCCTCTGATGGAGAAGGTTCTCTGTTTCTATATTGAAAGGTTCTATGTCAGCTCATATACCTTTCTCTTGATTGTATTAAGCTACTCATCCTGAATGTATGAAAGATATCTCCAGTGTAACCCACCCTAAGTTGTAAAAGCGTCTCAGTTTCTATGTTGTAAATTGTTTTCAGCGATACAAAATTGTAATATTTGTATATGCTTGTACACTAGTCTACTGTATTTCCAAGTCCATAGGAATTGTATAATTGAAACTAAATACCTTATTGTAACCTTGCTAATTGTTTTTGGAGCTTTTCTCCCCAGGACTCCATTGAAAACGGGTTCTTTTGGCCCAATGGACTATCCTGGTAAACCAACTGCAAATAAATAAATAAAGCTCAGGCTCTCTCCGCTCCCCCTGCCCTGCCCCCTATTCCCTCCCGCCCCCACTATAGTAATCAAAACCAAACCCACAGCCCACCCTCACATCACCTCCACCAATCACAGCTCCTCAAGTCAGATCACATTATACCTCACCAACTTGCTCCACACAAAATACTCCCAATCACTCTAATTTCCACTAGGCATTTTTTACATCACCCACACCACTTACCCATCCACATATAGTGCATCCATATACTTCCTATTCAGACCCCCACCTAGAACCAACTTAAACTTTATAACCATGACTATCACACAACTAAGTCTAGTCTGTCTTCTCATAATTTTTTATAACACCACAAGTTATCACTCTAGCAATGTCCCTAAACTTAGTAACACAACACTATATTATGCACTCTCATATACAGACACCACACATTATAACAATTTCTGCCCACAATTGTTCAAGAACTACATAACGGACCAATTCAGAACTAAACACATATGCTCTCATTCCTACTTCAAAAAAAAACACACTACTTTCTCACACTCCTCAACAAACTCCAACATCTGTATCACCATTTTAACACCAGGCTCACCATAAGTGGGGATATCCACCCCAATCCAGGCCCAAATCCATCCTGTCCAACACAAACTGCTCCAACACAAATGTCAGAACATAACACCCCCACTATCTTTATCCTTGAGCAAATCAACAGCAGCAGCAAAACCAACCATCTTTTAATGCTAAATATTAATATTAGAAGTATCAAAAATAAAATACCTGAAGTCCAGGCCACAATAGCACACTACTCCTCAGACTTAGTTGCTTTAACAGAAACCTGGCTAAATAAAAACATAGCTAACTCAGAAGTTTTCCCTACTTCCTGCAGTATCATTAGACTAGACAGACCACTTTGTAAAGGGGGTGGAACTGCCTTACTGTACAAGTCCAACTTAACTGTACGTCAATTACCAAACTCCTACCCCTCCCCCAATAATTGGGAAATACTCATCTCACAACTTCAACTTCACCGTAAAAAGGTCATCACCACAATTGTGATCTATATTCCACCTGGTAATACACCTGCTAGCCTTGAAGACTTCTTATCCTGGTGTTCTTCCACATACTCACAAGAAACCCTTATTCTGGGGGATTTCAACCTAGATTGGTTCACCTGCATATCAGAACCACCGAGTAATCTAATAAATCTCCATGGCTATCAGCAGCTAGTCCAAATTCCAACTAGATGTGATAGAAAATCTAAAAGGGAATCCATCCTTGACTGGGTCCTAACTAACAACCCCACATTGTACCCCCACCGCAGGCAGTCTCCCAGGCACCTTACGTGACCACAACATATTATACTTTATATGTAGTAGAACAAGCATATGCAAAACCACTAACTATATATCCACTAGAAACACAAAAACATTCTCTCCTGAGGTCCTCAATACTTTACTCTGTAACTGTGACTGGACCCCCCTAAAAACCCAACCACTTGACCAGGCTGTAGCATATTTCAACAAAACATTTCTACAACACCTAGACATTGTAGCTCCATTGCGCAAAATCAAGGTTAGAACCTCTACAAACCCCTGCCTAGGTAAATAAACCAAACAAATACTCAAGTCCAGAGACACTGCCTGGCTTTACTATAAAAAAAAACAAAGAAACACAAAGCCTAACTAAGTACCAAGAACTGCGCAACCGTGCAAAAAAATGCATTAGGCTGGACAAAAAATCCTACTACATGACATTACAAACTAAATACCGACACAACCCCCAAAAATTTTGGAAAATGTAAACCAGCTACTAAAACCCACCCAAAGGGCTACCCCCAAACCAGCCACCCCTGATACTAAAGTTCCCATCGAAACACAATTCAACTCCCATTTTGTGAACTCAGTTCTATCCTTAGTATCACAGGACATTTCCTTCCTCACTATCCCCCCAACACAAATAACACTAATACAAGCTTTACCCTCAAAACAGTTTCCACCACTTCAATCAAAAGCATGCTCTCCAAATTAAAAACCTCATCAACAGCAGCCGACCTACTCCCCAGCTCTTTCTTGAAACTCTCAGCAGATGCTATTGCTGTCCCAGTCTCCACTCTCATAAACAGATCAATTGTTGAAAACTATGTGCCCAAACTCTGGAAAATATCCTATGTTACACCCATACATAAAGGCGGGACCTCCACTGAACTTAATAACTACAGACCCATTGCTTTACTCTGCCCCCTAACCAAAATCCTAGAAAAATGCAATCCATACCTAAATGCTAAAATATCTCCTAGACAGCAACATCCTGTCACCTACTCAGCATGGTTTCAGACCTGCCCGTAGTACCACTACAGCCCTCCTCTGCTTCACAGACACAGTAAACCATCTCAAAAAGGCCTGCAGGTGTCAATTCTTTTTTTGGGTATGTCCAAAGCATTTGACACGGTCTCGCACCAAATCCTGCTAAACAAACTAAACCAATATCATCTATCAAATTCCACTCTTACCTGGTTCCAAAGCTACTTAACTGACCGGCACCAAGCTGTGAAGTGGGAAAATTCTCTCCTCAGCTGCCCATAACTATAGGAGTCCCACAGGGTTCTATCTTAGGACCACTACTATTCACAATCTTCACAAATGACCTCCATACCTCCACACAGCAAGCATCTATCATTCAGTATGCAGATGACACTACCTTAATCTGTGCTGCACAAAACATTCCTACCCTCCTGCAAACAACTCAACTAGCATTCTCTGATGTTGAAAACTATCTTACCAAAGCCCAACTTATTCTCAATCCAAAGAAAACTCAGCTTATGATTATAACCAGTTCTAACAAAAACACTGATAACAGTCAATTCACTATCTACTCCACAAATGCTACTCCAGTCGCTCCAGTGGCACAGGCTAAGCTAATGGGAATAACCATAGACTCCCACCTAATATTTGATAGTCATCTCAACTTAACTATTAAAAAAGTACATGCCAAACTGGGATCACTCTACCGTATCAAACCATTTCTTACCAACGACACAAGATCAGCCATTGCTCGCTCCCAACTTCTGTCCACCCTACTCTATGCATCTCCCATTCTGACTAATCTCAACAAAACTGAACTAAACAAAATGGAAGCCTGCTATAACAGAATTACCTGCTTTGCTGCAAATTGCTCGTACATCACTGTACTGCTTTTAAGACAGCTCCACTGGCTTGAACTGCCCAACCTCCTAACCTACAATTAGCTCTGCTTCTGTCATTCGATCTGTTACCTCACCAATAAGTGCCCTGCCCTCAGAAACCTAGCATAACATCACTCAGCCAAAAGGCCTCTTAGATCATCAAGCAAATTACTACTAGAAGTCACCAACAGCTACAATAGCTTTGGAGATGCACTATATAGTAGTTCAGTGGCTAAAAAAATGGAACTCTGTCCCCACTAGCATTCAAAACACATCATCCAAAGTCTCCTTTAAAGACCTCATCAGGCAACATCTCAAACAAAGTTGTCAGTGCCATGATTGCTCCCCAGGCTAGTGGAAGCGGATAAGGTACACATACTTAAACCCAGAGTACTTGATAATAGTTTTCAGTCTTACTCTCAAACACTGGCTAATCTACAATGTATGTACTGTGTACGTATTCAACCTATGTTCAAAATTTCAGCTGTACACCACAAATCTATTAATTACTTTGATTTTTAAATTAATATTTTTTGTTTGTTCTCTCCACTGTAACTGTTTATGTGCTGCATACCAGTGTAAAAACATGTCTTTTGTAATTTGTGTGTTTACTGATCATGTCTAAATAACTAAATGTATCTGTAATTTTTGTATGTGGAGCTTTTCTCCCCGGGCCTCTGCTGAAAAAGGGCCTTTTTGGCTCAGTCAGACACCCGGTTAACAAATGTAAAAAAAAATAAATAAAATTTGTTTTTTGAAATATTAAGCAAATATGGAAATATTGTTTATTTGCTCTGAGAGTGTTGATGGAGAAGTACAGAGAATGTCAGAAGGAGTTGCATTGTGTTTTTGTAAACTTGGAGAAAGCATATGACAGGGTGCCTAGAGAGGAGTTGTGGTATTGTATGAGGAAGTCAGGAGTGTCAGAGAAGTATGTAAGAGTGGTACAGGATATGTACGAGGGTAGTGTGACAGTGGTAAGGTCTGCGGTGGGAGTGACGGATGCGTTTAAGGTGGAGGTGGGGTTACATCAAGGATCAGCTCTGAGCCCTTTCTTATTTGCAATGGTGATGGACAGGTTGACAGACGAGATCAGACAGGAGTCCCCATGAACTAAGATGTTTGCAGATGACATTGTGATCTGTAGTGAGAGTAGGGAACAGGTGGAGGAGACCCTGGAGAGATGGAGATATGCTCTAGAGAGAAGAGGAATGAAGGTCAGCAGGACTAAGACAGAATATATGTGTGTGAATGAGAGGGAGGATAGAGTAATGGTGAGGATGCAAGGAGTAGAGGTGGCGAAGGTGGATGAGTTTAAATACTTGGGGTCAATAGTTCAGAGTAACGGTGAGTGTGGAAGAGAGGTGAAGAAGAGAGTACAGGCAGGATGGAGTCTGTGGAGAAGAGTGTCAGGAGTGATTTGTGACAGACGAGTACCTGTAAGAGTGAAAGGGAAGGTCTACAAGAGGGTAGTGAGACCAGCTATGTTATATGGGTTGGAGACAGTGGCATTGACAAAAAGGCAGGAGTTTGAGCTGGATGTGGCAGAGTTAATGATGATAAGATTTGCACTGGGTGTGACAAGGGTGGACAGGATTAGGAATAAGTATATTAGAGGGTCAGCCCAGGTTGGAAGGTTTGGAGACAAAGCCAGAGAGGCAAGATTACATTGGTTTGAACATGTGCTGTGAAGGGATACGGAGTATATTGGGAAAAAGATGCTAAGGGTGAAGCTACCAGGTAACAGGAAAAGAGGAAGGCCTAAGATAAGGTTTATGGATGAGGTGAGAGAGGACATGCAGGTGGTTGGTGTGACAGAGCAAGATGCAGAGGACAGGAAGAAATGGAAACAGGTGATCCGCTGTGGGGACCCCTAACGGGAACAGCCGAAAGAAGAAGATGATGATGGAAATATTGTTTATTTTCATAATTTCTAACAAATTGTTACTAATGTCTCTGGTACAGAGTTTTATAAATGGACATTGACTTTTCCTGATTTCCACCATGGCATTTCACACAATATCCCTCAATAATATGTAGGGCTTTTAGCTATGAAAATACCAATTTGACAAATTGATAAATTTCTGTACTGCAGGGCATCCTAGATTAACAGACTGAGTCATTTTGTTAATACATCTTTGCGCTTTCTAATAATGTCTGTTATCAGCTGATAAATCACTTGGTTAAAAAAGCCAGGCCTAAACAATTTTTGGACATAAGAACTATGAGTGTGAACTGGAAATATACAACCATGGCATTATAGGCTTGAATGAGTTAAACAAACAGCCATGTATGATCATTTGTGAACTATCCGCTCCTTTTATTGCTTTTGACTAAGGTTTCTAAAAAAATTTTTTTTGCAATTTTTCCCATAGAACTTGTTACAGCAGGTTGCATCCAAGGACTTGCTCACAAATATCCAGCAACTTCTTGTCGTCACTCCTCCAATCTTGAGTTCAGGCATGTTCATAATGGTGGTACGCATGTTTTCTTTGATGTGCTCCAATTGCCCTGCACTGGCTGTACAGCTTATGAAACAGAGTAAGTTTAATTTAAGAAAATTTACATAAACGGAAACACAATTGTGTAAAATGCTGCTAGATTACTAAATGTAGCAATACTGTATAACTGCTTCATAGTGATGGTAGATGTTACAGAAAAATCAGTGAAAAAAGTTCAAATTAAGCCACAGCGAAGGAGTCCCTTAATGTGCACTGTGTATGCGATGATCTTGAAATACATTGCTTGTTGAGGTGTGCTGTGTCTCCATAATTATCCTAAGTGCCATTGATTGAAAAAGTTTGAATTCCAGAACCTCTTTATTTGTTGTCCTTTTCAGATCTGTTTTTTGGCATTTAGATTAATGTGCACATGTAGCATTTGTAATGAACCAAAGGCAAGGAAAGAGTTCTAAGCTATCTGAATAGTGAATGCAAGTCAGATTTACACTTTCGATTATCCTAATTTGAAGCTTTTTAATTTTCTAACATAGCTTCAGAGGAGTAATGTGTTGCCAGAAATGTCAAGACCCTGGAAGTTGTAACAAAAACAAATAAACTAAATAAATTAAATAATATTGATAGCACATCTGTAGGCACCAGATCAGAAATACTAAAAAAAAAAAAAAAAGTCCCTTTCTGTGCACCATTACACTTAGTGATAAATATGGCACTGAACAGTCCACCAGACGCTCTGTTTTATGAGTGTTTTATTTTACAACTGTTTTAGGTATTTGGAAGCATGCCTGTGTTTTATTGTTCATAGGTCTGGGTTTCCTGGGCTCACAAAAGTATGTTATCAGTTACTTAGTTTTGTTGCATGATTGTAGTTCTTCATCCTGCAGACTTGTTTGTGGTACACTTGCAGTTGAGAGGCCAACTGGATTTTGTTGTCATCTATATATTATTCTTGGAAAGTATATACGTTATTTGGTAGAAAATATTGATGTAAGGAGTATTTCATGGATGTACAAGTTTGGCATTGCTGGTTGTCTAAACTCCCTACAGACTTTTTACTTTGTACCTTTGTTATGGTGACGTTTTCTTGTACATGATAGTAGTCCATCTACAAGTTCTTTCATTTTCCATGATCAGTGTATTGGGTTAGATCTTAGGGTAGTTACCACCGGAAGTTCTAAGCATTTACTAAGGAAAAAGAAAAACTCTCTGAAGTCTGCACCAGCCTTGTAATAATCAGCTTAAGGGCAGAAATCCTTGCCAACATTTTATTTCGGGTAATGTCACATTCTTTATTCTTGCTTTGGTTGTTGAGAATTGATTTCTCAAACTTGACGGTGTAGCCGGAGAACACTCTGGTGGTCTACATTGTTGCTGAAAAACTGTGCAAAATGGAGGCAAGTTTATTCTATTTCCATCTATTTAAGATTCATCTTACTCTAGAACAGTTCTCACTCAAAAATGTTTACAGAAGAAAAAAGGAAGTATGATGGGATAAGTTAAGGAGGAAGGGTGTTCACATAGAAGAAAAAAAAATACTCATTCATTAATTCCTTTTTAACTGGGGTAGTCTGACTGGGTATTTGCCCCTTTTCATCTGTGCCACAGAGAGAAAAGCTCCACAGAGCTGAATTATACAATAAATTTCAAGCCTCATAGAAAATAATAAAGGTAGAAGAAGATAAGCAAAGTAATATATTTACATGGGCTGGTATTGGAGCATAAATTTCGTTGGTACTGAAGTGAAGATAAAACAAGTCAGATGTCTTACATCATGGGTAAGACAGGATGAGAATATTGGGGAAAGATTGAAAGTAAAAAGTGAGTTTTAAAGGGAAATGGAGAGAGTGAAAATGGTGTGACTAGTTAAATTTAAGATAATTGAGTAAAGGGTTGGTTTAAGAAATTAACTAGGAAGGTGGTATAATGGGAGACGTGTAAAGGCAGAACTGAAAAACAAGGAGAATAAGGGAAAGATACTAAAAGTGAGAGTTAAAATGAATGAAAGAGGTGAATGTGGAGGGAGAAATAAAGTGGAAATGAGGAAAGGTATAAGAATTGGGTGGGAAATAGGGTAGGATGAGAAATGTGTAAGGGAGAAAATATTTAAAGGTAAGAAAGGGGTAGCATTACAATTTGCCAGTGCAGTGTGAGTGAAATAGGGATGGTGGATAGAGCTGTAGTTGTGTGTTGACACAATGGCAGTCCCATACAGAGATTGTTGCTTTTTTTGGTTATGCTGAAAGATTATTCTGATGTTTGCTGAGAAGGGAGGGAGTTCTAAAGCTTTGGAGCCTGAACTACATATAGAAAAATTGGTCGTTAAGGAGGTTACTAAACATCCTATGGGCTGGGCTTGTAAAGGCTCCAGGGCCATTAGCCCAGTACACACCTATGATCCTGTTTGGTTTTGTAGATGTAGTTTCTCTTATTGGAGTGTGTGGTATAATTAAATTACTAATAGTAGAGGAGATTTGTTTAGTTAATGTATGTCATTAAAGACTAATCTGACTTGGGCATAATAATGAGCATGACTTGGTTCTAGCCATTGCAGTTGCAGAAGTACTAGGTAGTAATGTGTCCTGTTACTTGTAGTTAATGGAAATTTTTTAATACTTAACTGAGGTTTGTAAAAAGTGGAGGTGCATACAATAAGCTAGGGAGTATAACTGATACGATTGTTTGATGTCGAGCTGTGGAGTGAGAAATGCTTTATTATTGCATGCTTAGTTTTTTATTGGTCTTGGCAACATTATTATTGGTGGTTTGGTTGATTTTCAGGTTCATTGGCAGGTACTAGACTAACTGCCCTTGCGGGACATGTTATGAGTAGCCAGTTTCTCTATGGGTACTTGAATTAACCTATCCCATTAGTTGTTAGATTGGCCTTAGCCCTCAAATAGTCACTAGTTATATATCACCCCTGGAGAGAGTAACTGGAATCATACCTTTAGATAATTTGAGGAGAGACATGCATGGGATAAAGAGTTTAGGAGCAACTGCCTCTGTCCATTAAGTAGTGCAGGTATTGGTATAGATAACTTCTAACAGCTTGGATTGATTTACCTCTTCTGGAAGGAGGCTGTTACAGATGTTATGTATCATTGTTTAATGAGAGTAGTTTTGTTAGCAATTAACATAAGTTTGCTTTTCTTTGCATTCATTGTTAGTTTGGATGCATGTAGCCAGTCTTTTAGTTTATAAAAACAGTCTGGTCTTGTTTTCAAGTTAAAAACATGAAATAAAACTGTAGTAAAACAATCCATGTTTAATTAGTAAGCTGTTTCATCTCCAAAAGGAGAATTCAGACTGACAAAACACAAGGTAATTAAGTACAAATTTAATTAAAGCACATGACCAATCATATAATTAATGTTTAACCTTCTGTTCAGATAGGCTTTGAAAATTTCCTTGTCATTAAATCTTGGGGAACTGCAGGTGTCCAACCTCAGCTGTTAGCAGTATTCCTTCCTGTCTAATTCACCCTCCGTATAGTACCTAAAGTGAAAATTTTAACTTCATCATTTACAACAAACATAATATTTGTTTTTCTCACATACCATAGAATGTCTGGGTGAAGGCTTTCTTTTGTGTCCGGTTTCAGTGACATGTAAATACTTTTGTACTGTATAAAGTGCAACTCTTTGGTGATTCCTGTATAGTATTTCTCACACTTTGTGCAGTTTTAGTTCTTCTTTTGGCTTTTCCTGGTTAGGGGTCGCCACAGCGGAACTCCAGTCCGCTAATGATTGGCAGTAGATTTTTACTGTGCGAGTTGCCAGCCCGACGCCCAACCTTCAACGAAGGCACACCCATTTACGGATGTCTTTCGGACGCCATTTGACCACGTGGAGGACATGCAGACTCCACACAAAAGGCGCTCCAGCCGAGAATCAAACAGGAGAACCTTTTGCTGTGAGGCGGCAACGCTACCGCTGCACCACCGTGGCTTCTCAACCCTAAAACATAGATTTGTAACTAATTTGTAGCTATTTCTGTTTTATAACCTTTACTGTAAAGGTTGGTTATCCAAGCCATAATAACTTTTGAACATTCTTTTTTTCTTTGCAAACTTAATTTTAGATAAATTGTTTAGCTTAACCCGAAACATGTCCTTTAGATTTCTTCCTCTTTTTCTAACAAAATGTCAGTGAAATTGCTTGAAATTTTCAATTATTTCTTATCAAAGCCCTGATCTTAAACTTGTAAACAGAAGTTCTTAACAGCATGCCAGAAGCATATTCTGTACTAAAGTTCACTAGTGAGCATGAAGTTTCAAATCTACAGGGTTTAAAAATCAGCATTTCTTTCAGCTTTTATGTTGTCAAATAGTTTTACAAACTTTTTGGGTGATCTGTTTGTTGTAGCTTCTTACATGAAGTATGTTTTTTTCATGCAATTGGTCAAAATTTAGTCAGCTGATCCTCTGCAAATGTCCTTTTACCACATTTTCTTTCAGTTACTTAAGGTGCATGTTGTCATAGCTTAAATAAGCATTACTTTGCACTTCCTCCTTTGTATATTTTTGTTAGCAAAGATCCACTAGATTTGTACACAACCAATGTTAAATTTAATTGATACTGGGTTACAGTTAATAGCAAACTTTAAATATTTATTAATATTGTATATTCTATAAATAATTTCAGCCTTTGCACAGCCACTTTCAGCACAAAGAAAATGTCATCAGTTAAGCGTTTGTACAAAATAACATACTTAAAAAAAATCTGAAATTATAACTATTTTCATTTGCCCAATCTGACATAAACATGTTAGTTTAACTGGGAGTCATTGCAGCCCCCATTGCTACTCATTTGTTTGTTGGTAAAAAAAAATATGTAAAATTCATTAAAATTATAACTCTGTCTCATCTGAAATTTTCATAATTAAAATTGCTTTATCTCAAAAGCATTTAGCTGAAAAACGTTCTGTCCTGTTTCTATCCCATTTTCATTCAGCATGTTAGTTTGTAAAGACTGTTATGTAACAATTAAATATCAGATTCAGATGTATGCAAAGAATTTGAGCTCCTTGTAAAGTCAAAGGAATCCGTCACATAAGAACTCGGTCCAACAACTTTCTACAAACACTTATCCACGTAAATAACTAAAGATTCAGTTTTACTGCCCCGCTGGCCACAATAGGTCTTATAGGTTCATAGGTAGGTACTAGGCTATTGGCCCTAGGGCCTATATAAGCCTAGCCAAGCAATACCCTTGCTTTTGCCACCCAAGAAATTATTTTCCTGTGCCCCTGTCAAGCAGGGCCACAGAAGTGATCCCTGGGGTGAATTTCCTATCTCCCATCCAATCATCAAGATTTTTCTTGAAGAGTGCTAATGAGGAGCTTTGTTTGATATAGATATGTAGTGTGTTCTGGAGTATGGGAAGTCTCTGGGACAGGAATCTATCCCTCCAGCATGTTCTGTTTATTGTGGTGACAAGGTTTAGGTCCCTAGAGTGTGTAGCTCAGAGGGATTGAGATTTCTTTACTTGGAGCATGTCCAACAGCTCTGGGTTTGATATAGCTTTGTGTGTTAGGCAGAGATCGCCTCTGAGTAGGCGATGTACGACAGAGTAAAACTGGAGTTTTTTGAGACCGTCTGCGTAGGGCATCCGTTTGCGGCCAGTAATCCTCGTTGTTGAGGTATTTCTGCGGCCTTTCCAGTTGTTGTAGATGTCTTGTGAGGTACATACCAAAAGGGGCGTTGTACTCTATAATGTGTCTGAGTGATGAGCAGAGGGGAACAATGACTTCTTTTTTTCCTGGATGAGAAACCTTTTGTGATGGTGTGCCACGTAGAAGGATTTCCTGACTACTGTGGCGATGTGATTATCAAAGGAGAGACTACTGTCCACCTGTGTCTCAAGGTCTCTTATCACACTTTGTGTTAAGTAGACTACCGCCTATGTGGTAGTTCATGGGTACAGAGTTTTTACCAAAAGGGATGACAATGCACTTTTTGGCATTATTGGTGGATAATCCAAGTTATTTTAGGTAGACCAAACACTCAGGTCAGTCTGGGATTTTTTTTAATACCTGAAAATAATTTGCAACATCACAGTCTATTAATCTGTCACCTAACCAGCCCTCAGTAAAAGAAATCTATAAGTCTGTAGACTTTATTAATGAAAGGCTATTTAATTTCTGATAAAAATGTTCATCTTGTAACATGGACTATATCTGTTTTTTGTATTCATCAATGTCCCTTGTTATCAAAGCATTCCATTTGTCTTGTTTTGTAATTAAGAAATCTGGATTGTTTCTCAAACTATTAAGTGACTCATCTTGAAAAATATACATAATGCTTGGTGCTTGACACAGCAAATTTCTAATTTTTGTCTCTGTTGTACTCAAAAGAAGCTTCAACACCCCCCCCCCCCCAAAAACATTCTTCAGAAACCAGAAAGGGAGTAAACAGCAGTGGATCTGAAACTACAAGGGTTTTCTATGGACTTTTCCCTTAGCCAGAGTGGGAACAATTCTAATGGTAGACGCCCCATTATGGCAGACTAGGTCCACAGAGCCAGGCTTCAGGGACCCCTTTTCTGAGAGGCCTTAGAGTGCTCCTGAATGCTGCTGCACTCTGGAGGCAGTTCTATGGGACACTGATGGTTCTTGCATCCTCGACGCTGACGGCTGCCTGGAGTATCTCTGATACGAGCCGCTCTCTAAGCCAGAGCCTGGGTGTTGGATCCAAGGGAGTGGAACCTTTTCCATCAGCTCCAACGTTGTTGGGCCAGTTTCCCTCCCTCTGACCTCCGTCCACTTCGGGTCTGGCTCCAATTCTCGCGTCGGATGTGGGACGACCGGCCTCCTTATTAGCTTCCCAGGAGGTCCGCTCTCCTGCTGCATTCGCTGTGGTAGAACGCGTCCTCTGTACTGGATTGAGGCCCCTGACCTCCCCCTCTGACTCGTCCCAGACCCCCTCGGCTCTCTCTACGGTCCCCATTGTCTTACCGGAGGGACAGCCTGTGCCTGAAGAGACCCAGATGGTTCCCCCAGAGGAACAGATGGTTTGCAAGCACTCCCCGTAGAGCCCCACAGGAGATTTGCCTCGCAAGCATACGTGCAAGAGGAGGCACTTGGACTCCCCCGAGTCCCTCACAGAGGACACAGATTTAGATGATGGGGAGGGCTCCCCAAGATCACCTCCTGACGATGTCTCCTTTGGAGACATTATGGAGATCCTGCGCCAGCAGGGAGGTTGGTCTGCCTCCAAGCCCTCGTCTGATGAGTCTGTGTTTCTGGAGGCTTTTGGCATGGGCCCGTCTGTATCTTGGGTGTCCCCTCCCACAGATCCTTTAGTGGATTTGAACACCTCGCGGGCATGGAAGGAACCAGATACCGTGGAGCCGATCCCCAAGCCCCCCCGATAAGGTTTTAAGTCCCCCTATTGACAGCCCTTACTGGAACAAGGGCTCCCCAGTGGATGCCCTGGTGGTAGCAGCAGCCACGAAGAGGAACTATCTCAGGAATGTTCCCTGGTCCACTCTCCTAACCGAGAATCACGGATGATGGACCGCCTAGGTAAGCGTGTATATGCTTCAGCTACCTTTTCAATAAGGGCGCTGAACTTCTTGGCCCATGTCACAAGACTCCAACGGGACCTAATGAAGGAGCTGGGGGAGTCTCCACCCAAGTCCATGTTGCCGGAGGACAAGGTTTCGTTCTCCATGAAAATGGCCACTCTGAGAGCAGTATCAAATATGTCCATGCGACTCCTCCCCCTTGCAACAGAAGGAGCTACTAGGGCGGCTGGGTCTGGCGTGTCCATGAGGCATGGCTCAGGTTGTGCCAATTTAACCAACCCTTTAAGGCGTCCTTTGCCAATGCCCCTTCTGACGGGTCGACTCTTTTCGGTAAGACCGTCAAGGAGGCACTAGTCCAGAGTGAGAAGGACGGGAAGACACTGTCTGCCGTTAGGATCCACTTCTCTAACCCTCAAAGGTCCTTTTCCTGGAACCAGAGAGGGCAATAGAAGATGTGGTTCCGGAAGTCTCAGTATTCCCAAGGCTCTTCTTCTCCTAGCGGTAGAGGGGGACAAAATGGACACCAGCCCAGAGGCTGAGGGGGTATGCGGAACTTCGGGTCTTAAGAACCATTCTCGGACAGACCCGGGTAGCAACTCTGAGGGGTTGCCCAGCTGCTGTACTCTGGAGGCAGTCAGTTGACGATTGTTCTTAAACCCAGCGACATGGGAGTCCATAATGGACGGCTGGGTACTTCATATCATATCCAGAGGATATTCTTTCCACTTTGTGGGTTCCCTCATGTCTCCCAAACACCTCTCAGACGTTCCACCCACGCAAAGGGAGGCAGCAGCACAGGAAATTTCCTAGCTGCTAGGAAAATGAGCCATCAAAACCGTCCCCCCAGATCACATCAGTCTGGATCAGGCTTCTACTCCAGGTTCTTTTGGGTGCCAAAGAAAACAAGAGACTTAAGGCCCATTCTGGACCCCTCTACCCTGAACCTGTCAGTTGCCAAAGAAAAGTTCTGGATGGTCACACTACAGTCCATCATGCCGTATCTGCAAGAGAGCGACTGAAGATGCTCGTTTGATCTCCAGGATGCTTACTATCACGTAAAAATGCACAGAAGTTCCAGGAGGTTCCTCCGCTTCCGGCTAGGGGCCAATCATTATCAATTTCAAGCCCTACCCTTTGGTCTCACCACAGCCACAGGGTGTTGACAAGAGTGATGGCGGTTGAAGCGGCTCACCTGAGGCTTCAGGGGATTCAGGTCTATCCGTACCTGGATGATTGGCTCCTCACTGCTCCCACCAGGCGTCTACTTTTCCAAACCAGTGACTACTTTCTGACTCTGGCCCTGAGTTTGGGTATCACAATCAACACATCCAAATGTCTACTCGAGCTTGTACAGGTGATAGAGACTATATTGGTGCCAGGATGGACAGACTCGGAGAGAGTTCAAAACCTCAGGATGCATGTCTCCCTAGTTTACTGTTCTCACCTCCCGACAGCAGAATCAGTGTTGAGGGCCCTAGGCTCAATGGCTGCTACCATAACTCTTCTTCCATGTGCTCGACTACACATGCAGATTCTTCAGTGGACTCTAATGGTTCAGTGATTCCTGTTGGATTTACCACTATCCTATCCACCTAAGTCAAGTGTGTCGGTCTTCCCTCATGTGGATGAGCTCTCCGGACATTTTGGATGGATGACCCTTTGTTCCAGCCCCGGCCCAAACCACAGTGACCATGGATGCCTCCCAACTCTGGTGGTGGTGGGAGGGCATTGTTCGGGCAGGACAGTCCAAGGCCTGTGGTCCTCCACAGAGACCAGCTTGCACATCAGTGTCCTAGAGATGAGGGTGGTTCTTCTAGCGTTGCAGGCCCTTCATGCCTTTCTTCCTCTGGGGACAATTGCCATTCAGTCAGACAAACATGTCAGTAGTCTGGTATATCAACAGACAGGGAGGGCCTAGATCTTATTCCCTTTCTTGCGAGGCCATGAGAGTGTGGGAATGGGCGATCGCCACCGGCCACTTTCTCATCGCAACGCCCATTCCGGGACGGTCCAACATTCTAGCGGACAGGTTAATTCGGACCATTCTGATGCCTTACAAGTGGTCTCTGAATCTATCAGTAGTGGAACAGATCTTCAGCGAGTGGGGTCAACCTTGTTGTGATCTCTTCGCATCTCCTTTCAGCGTGAAGTGCAGCAGGTTTTTCGCTCTGAACCCCCCTCCCCCTTGCCGGGAGAGTCCCCCAGAGACTCTCTAGTTCATGCTTGGCCTCCTGGTCTTCTGTATGCTTACCCGCCAGTTCTTCTCATCCCGAGATTTCTGCAGAAAGCTTGTCGACTGGGGAGCAAGGTGAGCCCCATTGCCACATTCTGCCCTCGCTAGGTTTGGTTCCCCTTTCTTTGGTCTCACCTTATGGCTCTACCTTGGATCCTAGATACCATTCAGGATCTGATCTCACACCCATCGAGGGTGCCTCATGTGAGTCTGGACAGCCTGAAGCTCATGGCTTGGCTGCTCCAGTTCCCATAATTGCTAGGACTCCTGGACTTTCCTCCTCAGTTAAGTCTATTTTGGTGGCTGCTCATAAGTCTTCAACCAGAAATGTTTACCACAGCAAGTGGAAACGTTTTTCTTTCTAGGCCTCTCAGAGGAGTTTAGACTTTCACGGCTCCTTTTTCCACCATTCTTGATTTTCTAGCTGATATTTTCCAGCATGGTGCTAGTTCTTCTACTGTCACAGTTCAGTTGGCTGCCATTTCTCATTTTCATGTGGGCCAGAATTCTGCATCCTTGGCATCTTCTAGACTGTGTCAAGCCTTTATTAAAGACACTTTTTTGTTACGCCCCCTGGTCAAAGATCCTGTCCCAGTGGGACCTTACTATGGTTCTCCAGGCTCTGGTTGCCCCGCCTTTCGAGCCTGCCGCTACTGCAGATCTAAAATTTCTATCATGGAAAACAGCCTTTCTGGTCACTATTACCTCTGCTAGAAGGATTTCGGAATTACAGGCCTTGTCCATAAAATTCCCGTACATGATTTTCCATAACGATAGAGTTTCCCTTTGAACCAACCCATCTTTTCTTCCTAAGGTGGCATCACCAGTCAATATCAATCAGACTATAAATTTGCCTGTGTTCTTTCCCAGTTTTACCAACAGGATGGAATACAAACTACACATGTTGGATGTTCACAGACAATTACGATTCTACGTACACAGGACAAAAAATTTTCGTAAATCTGATCAATTGTTTCTTTCTGTAGACCCTTTTGGTCAAATCTATTTCTAAGGTCACTATAGCTAGGTGGATTTCTTCATGCATCCTGCAGGTCTATAAGGAGAAAGGCATGTCTCCTCCAGGTCAGGTTAAAGCTCATTCCACTATGCCCATGGCTACATCTGCAGCTTTCTAGTCTGGGGTATCTTTGGACGACATTTGCTCTGCAGCTACTTGGTCCTCATCTCATACGTTTTATTTCCCATTACAAATTGGATTTGACATCTAGAAGGAGAGCGTCCTTTGGCTCCACGGTGCTCTGGAATATCCTTCCATGCGGGCCTCCCAGGAGTTTAGTAGCTGGGGACTCTGTCCCACAGGTTGAAGACCAAATGAAGTAAACTACTTCAGATAAAGAAGTTATGTACTCACCGTAACGTTCCATCTGAGTAGTTGTACTTCATTTGTCTTAAACCGTCCCTGCCTCCTTCCCTCGGACCTTTGGCGCATGTTCAGCCTACGAGCTGCTGTATAGGTCACAAGTATGTTATCTGGTCGGGTTATAAGTATAGTTTCAGCAAACTCGATCTGGGGATGGAAGGCAGTGAAGGTATATTATGGGTAAGGGGAGGAGTCTGGAGCTCGGAGCTTTTGCTAGTAATCTTTGCCAGCTCGGATCTGATACGGATCCGTGTTCCCAGAGGTTGAAGACAAATGAAGTGCAACTACTCAGATGGAACGTTATGGTGAGTACATAACTTCTTTTTACATTACAGCATGATGGAAAGAGTCCCCCAGTAAGGAGAAACAGGAAGATCTGGAGACATCTGAAGAAGAAATATAGACATGGGAAAAAGATTTAATATGGTGTAACATCTATGTAAAAGAGAAAGCAAAACTAAGCAATAGAAAAGAGCAGTACCAAAGATATTTGAAGAGAAATACATAGGCAAAGGAATCCAGATGTGGAAAACTTTACAATACAAAAAAATAAGACGACAGAGGAAAAGTAGAAGAGAGAAATGGACCACCGAATTAAGGGGAAAACGGTGGAACGGGACGCAATTGGTCAGGTGCCATTTGAAGATATTGTGGAGTCTTCCACAAGAAACCAGTATAAACGTTCACTTGAAGCTGGACAGCAAGGGAAGGAACAACTGTGGAAACTCTGACGCAGTTAATGTTGAGAAGTGATAGGCCAGTGATTTCCCATATGACAGAGCAATGGATGGCATAGGATGAAACTGAAGAGAATGTGCCACAGGAAGATGAAATAGAACTTTGTATAGAATGCCCGCATGAAATGGAAAACAAAAAATGTGTCCTCAGTTTAGAAGAAAACAAGCTAAGAGAAGAGTTGCTTGACTTAATACAGGTAGACATATTAAGATCAATGAAAGAAATAGACTGCAGAAGGTCAATAAAACCCAAAAAGTCAGAGGTTTGATAAAACAAATGAACAAAGTAATTAGGACTGTCCACAGAGATCCATGCACTATAACAGAAGTAAACAGGATATATTACTGTGCAGCTAAATTAATAACTGATAAAGTTCTACCACAAGAGCACATGGTAGTGAGGGAGAGAAACGGGAGAAATCGAATACCATCATGGAAGTATTGAATAGAGAAAGTGTAAAGATAAGAACTGTCACTGTTAGAAAAGTATAGAAGAGAGAACAGATCAACAAAACTGCTTAGAAAAATAGGCATAATAAAAGCAATGCACAGTATTAGAGCAGATCAAGATCTGTTATGCACTATTCCAAATGAACTAAAAATCTCAGAACAGTCAGAAAAACTTAGAAGATATGCAGATAAATAGAAAGGAAAAGTACAAAATAAGCAGTTTGACCCAAAAATGTTTTGTAGGGAAGTGGGAAACATGGTAAAAGGAATTGAAAGACCACCAAAAATAAGAAATGGATACATTTTAGAGAAATATCTATGAAGACCCTGTGGAACACAATAAAGATGTAAAAGAAAGAATAAGAAATGTAAAGGTACAGGATAATGAAATGGGATGTTGCCAAAACTTTCGGATGATGTAAGAATGTCATTTGGTCTTGATAAATGTGCAAAAGCAACCTTTAAAGCAGGAAAACTGCAGCACCAAGAAAACATCAGTTTGGGACAAGAATGTGATAAAAGAACTTGATCAAGAGAGAGTGTATAAATATTTGGGAATTGATGAAGGATGAACAATAAAACATGAACAAATGCACATAAAACTTAGTAAGGAATACTTTAGAAGGCTTTAATCCCGAGAACAACATTGACATTTAGGAACAAAATCCAAACTATAAACCAATTTGCTCTTCCTGTCCTAGCTTGCAGTTTTGGAGTGATTGACTGGCCCCAAAATGTGTTTGAAAGATTAGATAGGAAAACAAGAAGGATGCTTCATGCTCACCAAATGATTTATAAAAATCAGTGCATACCAAGGTTATATATTTCCCGTTCTGAAGGAGGGATGGGCCTCCCTGAAATTGCTTACATGTATGGATCTGCAGTCGTGGGACTCAACACACATCTGCTGATCTCACAAAAGACCCAAATGTAGTGAAAATTTTGAAACATGAGAATAAATGACTTCCCTGCTTAGGCTAGTAGAAGCATATAGGTGTCAAGTAGGAATGGAAATTAAACCACAAGCAGATAAAAATCAGGCAGCCAAAAAACAAAAGAAAAAATGTAAGGTGAAGGGACCACATGAGAAGGCAAGAAATGTGGAAAATGCATAAATGTAGTTACAGGTATAGAAAACTTCTGAAAGAACCTCCTGCTGATCAGGAAAGAATGCAGGAATGGTTAAGGAGAGGCAAATTCAAACCAGGAGTTGAAAAGTTAATATTGGCAGCACAAGATAGTGGGCGACGTACACGTTAGTTTACAAAGTCCATTGAAGATGTGGGAGAGACAGACAAATGTAGTTTTTTTTAAACAGAATTGGAAACAATTGCACACCTCGTTGCTGGTTGTGACATACTAATGGCAGAAGGACTGTATACTGAATGGTATAATAATGTGGCAAGTGTGCTGCACTGGGGATTGTGCAAACATTATGGCATTGAAGTGACTGAAAAACACTGGAAACGAGCAACAAAGTATCATAGAAAATGATGAAGTCTGTATCACATGGGTTCATCCATTACCAACAGTTCAAAAAATAGATGCTAGAAAACTGGATAGAGTTGTCCATGATAAGAAGACAGAAGTAGCATTGATCATTGAAATCGCCACACCCAGTGACTACAGTGTCTTGCATACAGAAAGGGGCAAAGTCATAAAATATTGGGATTTGCAGGCAGAAATGAGAACAATGTGGAAGAAAGATACTCAGTTCCAATAGTAGTAGGAGCAATGGGTCTTATCTAAATGTGATTGTAGTTCCTTTTTTATATGTTACCATTACATGTACCACCATACAAATTGCAGGAGGAGTCATTACGGGGCACATTGCAGGTGCTGCGAAGAGCACTTCTGGCTGACATCAAAGATTGAAACAATACTGATTTTATGAAGTTTAATCGTACTTTGACTTAGGAATAGGGTCCATTCCTGTCATGGTATTAGAAACCCAAAAGATTTGGCGATATTAAAAAAATAAATAGAAAAAACAGAGAAACCATATAACCAAAGAGGGGTAGCTTCTGAAGAAGTATATGAAAGTACTTTGTATAGAAGATGTGCATTCACTAGCAGACGCTCTGTGTTTGTATGCTATTCTCCAAGATATAAAAACTATGCTATTCTCCAAGATATAAAAACTGGGCTAGACTGGATACAAGTTATGTTTCACAGGAACATGTGTTTAATTGTAACCTTGGAGACCTGTCCAGTCACTGTATCATATCATATGTCATGCACCAGTAAAAACTTGGATAAAGATGCAAGATGATATATAAAAATGAGACCCTGGCACTTTCCTGTGTATCTGAACATAAAAGATTTTAAGCCATGAGTAGTGGTTAATGATCATTGCTTAAGGAAGATAGAAATTACCTCAGCAGATTTAGCAACTGTGGGAAGAAACTGAACAAAAGGTAATGCAAAAAATTGAAAAAAATGGAAGCTGTTGATAGTAAAATGGACAGCAGGAAATAGACTATTGAAATGTTTTTAGTTTCTTAAGTCTTATACACAGGTCAGACATATTTTTATCATCCAGAGAAGTTTTGGATAATAGAGAGATGAATAATTTTATTAGGAGGGGAAGAGGGCAAGACTTATGTGGGATAAGCTGATTTCTCCCTGTAAAACAAGGTAGTTTAGCTTTACCTTATTTTGAAGGGGTACGTGAGAGCAGTTACAGCTCATATGTGTAACTCAAGCAGAAGATTATAAAGGGTCTACTATAATCGCTTATGACACATTTGCTTAAGAAAGCAAATGCCCTGCACTAGCCTAATCTGTCTAATCTACTTAGCCTTACCAACAATTGACCCTGTAAAACAGTGTAGCCCTACCAGAGGTCTTACTCTAAGCTTAAAACTCCTACCCAGTTTATAACCCGAGTCCTCGCTCCCTTGCTATAAAGTTCCAACTCCCCTCCCTAAAGTAAATTCCCTGATTGCTCTGTAACCCTAAGACTCCTTTCTCACTCCCTAAGCCTAAAACATTCTGTCTGATGTCAATCTTCATTCATTCTTGACTGATGGGTTTGGTTCCGATCCATTGGAACCAACTCTGCCGTTATACAAAGCTCACATCAGCCAAATAAAACTCTCGAGCTAAGGCTCTACTCATACTGCCTGTCTTCCCACTACCTCAGATCTCGTTTCCCGTGTAGAAAATTGGACGCATTAGCCGATGCTCTCAGCTTAGTGCCAAAAGTATTTTTCTTATTATTTTGATTATAATAGTTTTAAGACTCTCTAATTCCTTACTAGTTAGTGTTGTTTGATACTTTTTTTGAGTGAGTGACCATTTTTGAAGCTTTCTACCCTTTTTTACCTTACGGTAATACTTTTTTTTCCATTGTTGGTAACAGGCCTCTTCCCTCTTATCGTTGCTAATACTTAATACTATCGTTGGTATTTTTCTTATGCTTCTCTTTCCTTTACCTGTTTGGGTATTCTTTATATACCATAATTGGTAGATCATTTAAAAAAAAAAAAATGTGTGTATGTATATATGTGTGTGTGTGTGTGTGTGTGTGTGTATATATATATATATATATATATATGTATATATATAAAATCAGTCTCCTTCAATAACCTTTCTTTCCCCTTTTTTGTACGAGTGAGTGTTTTTGTGTGCGTGTCGTGTGTCTCTAACTGGACATGGCAGAGAAACAAAAATGGACCTCTGGGTAAGGACTGTGGCAGAAAGATGCCCAATACTGATTGGCATCTATGGCAGAAAAATGCCCAAGTCTGATTGGCATCTTTCTTGCTGTTATACTGTGTCCCTCACTTGGAAATCCCTTGTAATATCTGTAAGGGCTTTAACGCCCGAACTCTTGCAGAGTGACAAAATAAATTAATTCTGAAAGACTTGTAAAAGTGTCCCTTTGGTGAAGCTCTATCTGAGTCGGAGACTTCAAAATCTCCAAAATCTGAGGCAAAAAAAGCAGAGCCATTCGGTACAGTCTTCCTGAAGGTACATGAGACAAAATCTCAAAAATCCCAGGTTCCGACAGTCTATTCAGATCTGAAGGCAAAAATACCTAAAACCTCACTATCTTCTGCTCCAGCACCGAAGACAAGAAAATCAGCATCGGTGCCATCAGCTACTGAACCAGTGCAAACCATTTCAGCGCTGACGACCTCTCTGGCACCGACAGTAGTTACATCTACCCATTCGGTTCCATCTTCTCCTCCTGTACAACAGACTATGGTGCCGAAGATCGATGTTTTAAATATCCCCAGACTAGATATTCCCCTACAATAGACTCCTTTTTGGGTCAGCAGCTGAGTCCCTTTGTAGACAGACCAGTGTCCCTTTTGGGAATGTCCGTCCGTTCCTCCAGAAGTCTCTCAGAATTGGATGTAGTCAGATTAATGGACCAGCTTTTGACAGCCAGAGGCCTCCCTGTACCCTCACAGACCTCTTTCCCAGGACTCCTAGATATATTCCTCCTTCACCCTCCTCTTGGGTCTTGGAACCCATTGCTTCGATGCTCCCGGTGCCAACTGCCTTGGTGCTGATGGTGCATCTCACTTCAGCACCGGAATCTACTCTGTGGTCTTTAGCTCCTTTGGAACAGTCACACCCACGGGACCAAGACTTACCTGCTGGTAATGGGATTCTTGGACCAGCCCCAACTGTTTCTACGGTGCTGTCTGCAGCTCTCGGGACCATGGTAGTTTCAAGTCCTCTCTCTGATCCTGTTCTGGGAGGCAGCTCATTGGAGCGGGGTGTGATCCCAGTTCGGAGGTTGTCTTTCTTTGTTCCGGGCTCCCATCTCACTTCTGGCAGGCCTGCCTTCCAGATTATGGAGAGAGCTTTAGCCTCAGCAGGCTCCCAGTTGGTTCCATCCCCATTGAAGTGCCATATTTTTATTCCTTCTGGTTTGCAGCTGCCACAAACTGCTACGTCTGGACAGCTGGCACAAGAGAGGCAAGATACCCTAGTTCAGGGTCCCCCCTCTTCAGAGTCCTCCTCAGATCCTCCCGCTGAGGAGCCACCCCCTAAGACAAAGTGCAACAGGAAGCACCTGGATTCTCCAGAAGAATCCGTCACTGAGGATACAGATTACAATGAACGTGAAGGGTCCCCACGGTCAGCCCCTGAAGATGTCTCCTTTGGAGACATCCTGGAAATGTTAAAACAGAAGGGTGATTGGAAGCCCCTCATACTCATCCTCTGAGGAATCTGTTCTCTTGCAAGCTTTTTGTGCCCATCCATCTACTTCTTGGGTGACCCCTGCCCGCTGACAAACTAATCAAACTGATCCTTCAGCGAACGTGGAAGGCTCCTAACACCATAGAGCCTATTCCCCGGAGACTAGCTAAGATTATTTTGGCCCCAGAGGGATCAGTCCCATTGGTCTAAGGGTCTAGCAGTGGATGCCATGATGGTGGCGGTGGCCACCAAAAAGGAACTCCCCAAAGAGAGTTCAACTGTCCATCCTCCTAGCCGAGAGTTGTGGTCAATGAATGGATTTGGGAAGTGGGTCTTTGCTTCAGTGGCCTTCACTTTTCTGTCCTTGAACTTTTTGGCACACTTCACTAGACTCCAAAGGGATCTGATAACTGAGCTTTCAGACACCCTAGCAGGAGCAGTGTCTGACGAAGTTCAAGGTAATGTTGCCTCTCAGCTTGCCACCCTGGAGTCTCTCTCAAATTGGTCTATGCGGCCAAAGGGACACCTAGAGCAGTGGGTACAGGCGTTACCATTAGGCGCCATGCCTGGATGCTCGTGTGATTTTGGGGACCCCTTCAAGTCTTCCTTTGTCAATTCTTCTGTTGATGCTACTTCATTGTTTGGCCCAAAAGTTAGGGATACATTAGCCAGGTGTAGAAAGGAAGGGTAGACCCTTTCTGCTGTGAGCGTGCATTTTTCCACTCTACAACGACCTTACTCCAGGAATCAGAGGAATGGAAAAATGCGTTTCGTGAAGATGTAAGGGCCTTTTTGGAACACACGTGGTGAGTATTCCCCCGGGGGCAGAGGGAGGAAGTCTTCTGGAAGTTGCCCCTCCCATAGCAAAGGGGGGTCCATGTAACCAAGGCTCCAGAGATTCTTTTTCAGGGCAACCCTACCAGTGCTCCTGAGCAGAGGCCCAAATGCTCATCTCTGGAAGCAGTCTGAATGAAGATTTACTCTGCAAAATTAATCTTAGCTCACAGTAACATCGAATTCCTGGGTGCAGACAATAATCACCTGAGGTTACCACATTCCTTTTGGTCTTTGTCCCCAAACCTCAGACTAATACCCGATGCTCCACCCAGTCAGAGGGATCTAGCAGCACTTGAAGTTCAGAAGCCGCTTCAAAAGAGAGTCATCAAAGCAGTCCCACCAGACAAGTTAGGATCTGGATTCTGCTCAAGATTATTTTTTTAGTGCAAAAAAGGATAGATGACTGGAGGCCAATCTTGGATCTCAGTCTACTGAACAAATTTGTGCAACAGGCAAAGTTCCGGATGGTCACAGTTCAGCCTATCCTTCCCTTTCTGGAGAAGGACGATTGGATGTTCTGTATAGATTGACAGGATGCGTCTTAACACACAAAGATGTACAAGCGCTCCAGAAGATATCTCTGCTTCCAGCTAGGAGACTGTCATTACCAGTTGCGAGCACTGCCCTTTGGCCTCACCATGGCTCTCATGGTGTTCAAATGCATGGCAGTCGTAGCAGCTCACTTGAGACTACAGGGATTCTGTGCATTTCCATATCTAGATGACTGGCTCCTTACCACCCCCTTCCAGGCATCTACTGCTTTACGCCATAGACTTTGTTCTACAGCTTGCCGAAACTGAAACTTTAGGCATTTCAATCAACAAAGAAAAATAACAACCATCTCCCATGCAGGACCTGGAATTCATTGGAGCAAGACTAAATGCAATATCCTGTGTGGCCTCCCTTCCTCATCACAGGTTGTTAAAGCTAGGATCGCAATTACAAATGATCCTCTCCCAAGACAAAGTTCCTGCTCATCTGCCCTACCACTTCTCGGATCCATGGCAGTAACAATAGCATTAGATGATGTTCTTCGTGTTTCACTGTTGCAGTCATTACATTTGGGTTATCTGTTTGCAGGTAGCCCTCAGTCGGCCTGATTAACACAGTCTTGGGTCCTGCGTCGGTTGCTGTCCCTTCTTCCATGACGTCATGCAGCCGATGCCATTACATCAGTCTTTCTTGCCGTACGGTGCCCGAAGCAGAAGCAGTTTGCAAGTGCCGGTCGGCCGACTCCTGAAATTTTCGTTTTCGAGTTTCAGAACCGAAGTCTTCAACTAAATTTAAGTACCCCGGTGGGGAAACTTTTTCTTGCTCCTTACCGATGTCAGTAAAAGTTAATAATTGCATTACTTGTGGAAAGCAAATACCTCATAAAAGATTTTCATTCGTACTGTATTCCTTGCATAGGCCTTGACCATGACATACCTTGCTGTCGGTTTTGTGCTTTATTTAATCAGCGCACTATCCATCGGTATATTTTCGCCTCTAAATATTTCGGTTATCAGTTTAATTATCCAGAAATGTCGGTTAGCCATCCGACTACCGGGATTCCGAAAAAATGCAAAGATAAAGACAGAGACAGGCCGCCAAGGTCCAAAACTGCAGACGACGCTTCTCCTAAGCCAGTCGCCAGTTTGCTGGTACTCAGTGAGGCGCTTTCGCAGCCCCTGATACCCGCTACTTCTGATTCGCAGACCTCTACTGAGACCCATTCGGAGTCCGGTATGCCACAAGATGCTTCAACTATGGAACCCGCGGATGTCTGTACCTTGGATGAGTCTGGAGCCGCTGTGCAGGCACCGGCTTCTGAGGGTGTATTCAGGCTTACGGACTTGCATATTAAACCGACTCCTCCTTCTTCACTTAGGCCTAAATCTCGAACCATGCCTAAAAAACTGACGCTCAGGCCTCTATGCCCAAAAAACAAATAAGAATGGCTGAAGATTTAATAACTCTAATCAGGGGTAGCCAACCCCCCCCCCCCCTTTCTAAGAGGCCTAGGACTGAAGTTGTTTATGAATCTTCTGACCAGGATTCTGTTTTTTCTGATTCTTCTGATGATCTGGATTTGTCCTTATCTACTTAGGAGGATTCTGATGCAGAGGACTCCATTCCCTCTGCTTCCCCTCCAGAGGATTTTTCTTTTGGGGAAACCTTGCATACTCCTAAGGGAACATTTCCATTGGGAAAGCCAGGATTTTTCTGATTCAAAAAAGAGGCTTAGGGATTTCTTACTCCTACCTCAGCATAGACCTTTAGCTATTCCTCCTGTACTAGACATTGTTGATGATGATTTTTTGGAATCTAGTTTGGCCCCGGATTCCTTGCCTCCTGCTTCTAGAAAACCTGACAGATACTACAGGGTCCATGAGTCACAGAAGTTCCTTTTTAAAAATCCTATTGTGGATCCAGAGACTATTTCACAGGGGCCCAAGGGCATTAAGGCTTCTACTACTAAAAATCATACCCTTTCTGATACAGACTCCAGGGCGCTGGATAGATGGGGTAAGAAGGTTTACACTTCTGCAACCTTGGCCATTAGGGCTTTAAACTGCCAGTTTCATATGTTAAAGTATCAGCAACATGTTATTTGATTGCTTAAACAGAAAATTATGTTGATTCCTGTGTGGAAAATAAAGAATTACAGGATTTAATGCATTCTGCTGAACAAGTTGGAAAACATACTTTGCAATGTGGTTTTGATTCATTAGAGGCCTCTTGCAGGGCTGCTGTTACTGGGTCTGTTCTCGGAAGGCATGCTTGGCTGAAGGAGCAATCCTTGCTTGATCATGTTAAAGCTAAATTGTTGGATGCTCCCTTAAATCAGGACTGCCTGTTTGGCAACAAGGCTGAGGAAGTTCTTAAAAAGATGGAAGATAAAGCTAAATCTATGCAAACTGTTAAAGATTTCTTACAAGTTCAGCCTCCTAGATTTAGTAGGCACTGGCCCTCTAAGTATTGGTCCTTTCCAGCCCCTTCCAGGTCTTCTCAAGCCAAACCCAGACACAGCAAAAGCCCTAGGTTTCAGTCCCAAGGGAGACACAGGACTAAGCAGTGGGGGGCCTCCACTTCCAAATCTGAGAGTAGTAAGACCCCCCCCCCCCCTTATGGTAAACTGTCTCAGTGACTTCCGTTTAAAATTTCCAAGCATTTATCAACTGACTGCCCCTTTGGGGGGAAAGATTGCTCTTCATGCAAATAAGTGGGAACTCATTACCCAGGATAAATGGGTTTTAAATATAGTGTCCCAGGGATACAGATTTCACTTCCACACGTTGTCAACACCAAGTGGGTGGTTGGATCTACCCCCAAATCAGTGGGCAGAGGCCCAAAAACAAGTACTTTCTCTCTTAAGCTTGGGGGCTATTCAACTGCTACCAGAAGAGGAAAAGGGGCAAGGTTCCTACTCAAGACTTTTCCTGGTACCCAGAAAAGACAATTCATGGCGTTCTATCCTGGACCTGTCTACTCTAAACACCTTTTTGGAAATTCCAAAATTCAAGATGCTGACTCTTCACCAATTACTCCCTATGCTAGGCAAAGATGCCTGGTTGGCAACACGATTTAAAAGAAGCATACCTGCACATCCCAGTCAGGGAATCTTGCAGAAGATACCTACGCTTCAAAGCAGGTTACACGCACTGTCAGTTGTCTGCACTGCTCTTTGGCTTATCTACTGCGCCCAGGGTATTCACAAAGTGCCTAGCTCCAGTTATTGCATTTTGCAGGCAAAGAAATATTCAAATATACACATACCTGGACGATTGTCTAATTCAGGCAAAAAAGCCAGGACATACTTTTGAATCATCTGGCCTTTGTACAGAGGGTTCTTACATGTCTGGGGTACACCATAAACGAAAAGAAATCACACCTGGTACCCTGTCAACAAATTATATTCTTGGGAGCAAGCTTGAATACAACTTCCCAGATGGCTTTCCTCACGCCAGAGAAACAAATTCATTTGACAACCTACTTCAAATAAGTGGCCAAAAAAACCCTGCTATCTGCAAGACAAATACTGCAAGCCTTGGGGTTCATGGGCTCCTGCATTCTTCTAATTCCATATGCAAGACTGCATATGAGGAAACTACAGTGGTATCTAAAAAGCCTGTGGTGTCAACATTCTCAGAATCTAGAAGCAAGGATTTCTATCATACCTTGCCTACGCCTAGAATTCCTTTGTTGGGAAGAGACCTGCCACACCAAAACAAGGCACTACCTTTCACACCACCCCCTGCCGCCCAAACTCTAACAGACGCATCAGACTATGCATGGGGGGCTCACCTGGCAGGGAAGTGTATTCAGGGCAAATGGAACCCAAGTCAAATGCACCTGCATATCAGTCAAAAAGAAATGTTAGCTGTACAGAATGCTCTGACAGCCTTCAAGAACCACATTCTTCCAGGACAACTTATGGTAAAGACAGACAACACCACTGTTATGTGGTACATAAACAAGCAGGGGTGGGTACACATTCTTACCCCCTCTGCAGACTAGCCATGGCATTGTGGAACACAGCCTTGAGCTACCAAGTGCACCTACAAGCTCAATTCCTGCCAGGAAAATTAAATACACTGGCAGACGGACTAAGCAAAAACCTCATGGACTCACAAGAGTGGAAACTGGAACCAAGGATTTTCAGCATGTTGACAAGCAAATGGGGGAGCTTAGATGTAGACCTGTTTGCCTCTCCCCAGAACTACCAATTGGACAAATTTTGCACAAGGACTCCCTACAAGCAAGCCTGGAAAGTGGATGCTCTGTCCTTCAGCTGGAAAAAAAATCCATCAGTCTATGCCTTCCCCTCTCTGCCTCTGCTATCCAAAATACTACTAAAAGTCAAACAGGACAAACCAAGAATGATTTTGATTGCTCCAGACTGGCCGCACCAACACTGGTACCCCATCCTGCGCAGTGTGTCACGGTTATCTCCATGGCACCTGCCTCAGACTCCTTCCCTGTTGTCTCAGCAGGAGAACTAGATTCTGCACCCTCAGCTACCAACACTGAACCTTGCAGCGTGGCTGATTACTTAATCTCTCTTTTACCATCCCTCAGCAAACCTGTGTTGAATATCATTTTAGAGGCAAGGAGGCCTAGTACTAGGAAAATCTTATATTGAAAAATGGAAAAGATTCTGTGCCTGGAACCAATCTCAAGGGATGAGCACAGCAGTGCCCAATTTACCTCAGATTTTACAATACTTAACTGAGGTGCTTCACTCGGGCCTGTCTTTTTCCTCCATTAAAATCCACGCCTCAGCCATTTCAGCTCATTATAACACAGAACCTCCCCTCTTCTCTCATCCACTGCTCAAGCAGTTCCTCAGAGGGGACAAAAATTTGAGACCACCCAGAAGAGCTCCAACCCCAACCTGGGACCTTAACTTTGTCTTGGAGAAACTCACTCTACCTCCTTTCGAGCCAGCTGCTACTGCAGGCTTAAAATTTCTTTCTTGGAAAACAGCTTTGTTTTTAGCAATCACTTCAGCTAGAAGGGTATCTGAATTACAGGCCCTTATGGCAGTAGAGCCTTTCATCATCTTACATGCGGACAGGGTGTCACTCAGAACCAATCCATCCTTCATGCCCAGGGTGGTATCCAGTGTGGCACTTAATCAGTCCATTCATTTGCCAACCTTCTTTCCCAATCCACAGAATAAAGGGGAACGGATACTGCATTCCTTAGATGTGCACAGACAACTTAGATTCTACTTGAGCAGGACTAAGCCTCAAAGGAAATCTGAACAACTGTTGGTAGCATTTGCTGCAGGGGTAGAGGGGAGGGCTATTTCAAAACAAACCATTTCTAAATGGATAAGCCATTGCATTCATTTCTGCTATAAGCACTATAGAAAACCTATCCCCCAGGGGATCAGACCTCACTCCACCAGGGCTGCATCTACCTCTACAGCTTTTCTCAGAGGCGTCCCTACCAGGGACATCCTAGAAGTTGCTACCTGGAGTTCTGTACATACTTTCACCAAGCATTGTCATTTGCTAATTTTTCTCTAAATCCAGAGCTGGTTTTGCCACTGCAGTCTTGCAGGGCCTTTTAGCTGGCCTTAATGCTGTCTAAACTCCTCCTCCCAACCATAACTTTGGGAATCTACCCAAATGTAATGACTGCAACAGTGAAACAAGAAGAACATAGTACAGTTGTGTACACTTACCATAAAAGTAGATGTTCGAGTGTATTCACTTTTGCAGTCCTGGTTACCCTCCCTCCAGCCCCCTGACTTCTTTTGGCTGTACCTCTACTTTACTATGCTTAAAAGCCTGTTTGGTGTATTTGCTTTTTTGTTGGAGGTACATTTTTGTGCTTTTATGTTTAATTGCTTCCCATTAGGGGGGCACCTGACATCCGGGGCAAGAAAAACTGATGTAATTGCGTCTGCTGCATGTTTTATACCTCTGACGACCTGATGTCATGGAAGAAGGGACAGCAACCGACGCGTGCCCAAGACTTTGTTAATCAGGCCGACTGAGGGCTACCTGCAAGCAGATAACCCAAATGCAATGACTGCAACAGTGAATGCACTTGAATATCTACATTTATGTTAAGTGTACACAACTGTACTTACTTTGTGCTTCACTGTTGTAGTCATCACATTTGTGTTATCCCTGTCAGGGTAACCCTTGGCCGGCCCGAATACCACTTAGTATTTCTGCTTTGGTTGCTGTCGCTTGAGGACTGACGTCAGGTCGTCAGTGGTATAAAGTAAGTCAGCCGATGCCATTATATCAGTCTTTCTTGCCATGGAGCCCGAAGCAGAAGTAGTTGACATGAGTGCTGGTCGGCCACTACCTGAGTTTTCGTTTCCGAATTGAAGTTGAAGTCTTCTATAGCTAAGTACCCTGTTGGGAATCCTTTTTTCTTGCACTAACTGATGTCAGAAAAAGTTAATTGTCTCGCCTGTAGAAAGCAAATACCACACAGAGACTTCCACTCTTACTGCGTCACTTGCCTAGGCTCCGACAACGAGGTATCCCATTGTAGCGTCTGTGCTTTGTTTAACATCAGAACTATCTGTCATTGGGTCCTTATTGTAGCCAGATATTTTCATTTTATAGTCCTCTAATTCCAATATGGGCTTGGCAAGCCATCTGACAGGAGATCTTCTGAAAAAAAGCAAAGATAAAGACAGAGACAGACCACACAGGTCCAAACCTAACGACGACGCTTCTGTTAAGCTAGTCATCAGTCCTCCGGTACTCAGTGAGCGCTTTCGCAGCCCCCGATGCCCGCTTCATTTGATTCACAGGCCGCTACCGAGACCCTTTTGGAGTCCAGTATGCAGCAAAACTTTTCTTCGTCTAAGAGTCTTGCAGTCGTCTCTACCTTTGGTGGGTCTGGAGTCGGTGAGCAGGCACCGGCTTCCGAGGAAGTCCTTCGCCCCTCCGAATCTCGACACAAACTGACGTCTTCATTCGCAACTACCGTTCTTTCAAAAACAACAGAGTTCCTTAGGTCCAGGCTTCGAACCACACACAAGAAACCAACTACCTACTCTCAAGCGCCTGCTACCTTGCCTCACTCTCAAATGCTTAAAGTGGCAGAAGACTGTATCATGCTGTTCAGGGGAACCCAAGCTACCCCTTCAAAAAGGAAGAGAGATCTGTCCCCAGTAGTTTTGTCTGAACAAGAGTCAGATGAATCTGATGCATCTGACTTTAAAGACATGCAGCCCCTCTCCACTTATGAGGATTCTGATGCAGAGGAATCCATTCCTTCAGCCTCTCCCCCAGATGATTTTTTTCCTTCTGGGAAACCCTGCATAATTTAAGGGAGCATTTCCAGTGGGAGAGTTAGGACTACCCTCAGTCTAAAAAGAGACTCAGGGAATTCCTAGATCTTCCGTAACACAGACTATTGGCCATCCCCCCAGTCCTGGATGTGGTGGATGATGTTTTCCTTGAATCCATCTTGACTCCTGACACCCTGCCTCCTGCTCCCAGAAAACCAGACAGGTACTACAGAGTCCCTGACTCACACAAATATCTTTTTAAAAATCCAGCAGCTGACCCTGAGGTGATTTCTTAAGGGCCAAAAGGGATTAAAGCAACCTTTGCTAAGAATTCCACCCCCTCAGACAGGGATTCCCGAGCATTGGACAGATTGGGTAAAAAAGTATACACCTCAGGTACTCTTGCTATCAGGGCACTCAGTTGTCAGTTCCATATGCTTAAATATCAGCAACATACCTTAGAACTCCTTAAACAAAAAATGTCCTCCTTTCGTGCTTGAGCAGAATCTAAAGATTTACAAGACTTAATGCATTCTGCAAGTCAATTAACTAAACACACCTTGCACTGTGGTTTTGACGCCCTAGAAGCTTCTTGCAGGGCAGCAGTCACTGGATCTGTCATTAGATGCATGGCTTAAGGAACAACCCCTGCCAGACCATGTCAAATCTAAATTGTTGGATGCCCCCTTGCACAAAGGCAACTTATTCGGGACTAAGGCAGAAGAGGTCTTAAGATGAAAGAAAAAGCAAAATCTGGGCAATCAGTTAAATATTTCTTACAGGTCCAGCCCCCTAGTTCAGCAGGCATTTTCCCAACAAGCACTGATCCTTTCCTGCTCAGAGTAAACAGGTGCAGCCTAGGACCCCTGGAAACAGACCCCTCAGACAACAGCCCCAGGAAATGCAGAGATCTAAGCAGTGGACTACCTCCACTTCAAAATCAGGGAGTTCTAAGCCACTCCCTTATGGTAAGAGCTCACAATGACTCACCTCCTCCCGACCTCCCCTCTGCCCACCTTCACTTACCCCTAGGAGGAAAACTCTCCTTTAACTCAAGCACCTGGGCCACTATTACCAAGGACCAATGGGTTCTGAACATTGTGTCTCAGGGATACAAATTCTCCTTCCACACTCTTCCAACCCCAAAAGGGTTCCCAGATTTACCGCCAAATCAGTGGGCAGAGGCTCAAAAGTAAATCCATTCCCTGCTCTCTCTGAGGGCAGTAGAGCACATTCCTGCATGACATTTTCTGGTGCCCATAAAAGAGGGCACCTGGCACCCCATCTTTGATCTATCCATTCTAAACACCTTCCTGGTGATCCGAAAATTCAAAATGCTCACCCTCCAGCAGCTGTTACCCATGCTGTCCAAGGACGCTTGGCTAGCTACCCTGGATCTGAAAGAGGGCTACCTCCACATTCTTATCAGGGAATCATGCAGAGAATATCTCCACTACAGGGCAGGATCTCAGCACTTTCAGTTCTCTGCGCTTCCCTTTGTCTTATCTACTGCTCCCAGAGTTTTCACAAAATGCCTGGCTCTGGCCATTGCCTTTTGCAGATAAAGAAATATTCAAATTTACCCCTATTTAGATGACTGCCTTATTCAGGTAGACAGCCAAGAAAAGCTGCTCAAACACCTGGCCTTTGTAAAGAGCCTACTAACCTCCTGAGGTTACACAATCAGCGAAAAGATATCAAAACAGGTGCCCACCCAAAGTCTGGTCTGGACACAGCATCCCAGATGGCATACCTTTACACCAGAGAAACAAATTTTCCTGTCAGCCTTCTTCTCTCAACTGGCCACCAGGCCCCAACTTTCTGCAAGTAAAATCCTGCAAGCTCTGGGGTTCATGGCATCTGGCATACTCCTCATTCCATATGCCAGACTGCATATGAGGAAACTTCAATGGTACCTAAAGAACCTTTGGTGTCAACACTCTCAAGACCTGGAAATTCTTCTACCTATAATTCCTTGCCTCTGAAAGGAATTTCTTTGGTGGGCAACAGCATGCTCCCACAAAAAGGGACCGCCCTTTTACCCACACCCCGCCACCCAGACCCTCACATCAGACTGCACTTGGGGTGCACACCTGGACGGCAGGTGCATACAAGGCCAATGGAGCCCACAGCAAGTCCCCTGCCCATCATTCAAAAAGAGATGATGGCTGTGCAGCATGCCTTGATAGCTTTCAAACCCCTTCTCTCTCCAGGGGTTCTCCTGATCAAAACAGACACCACTGTGAATGTGGTACATCAACAAGCAGGGAGGGACTCACTCCTGCCCTCTATGCAGGCTGGCCATGACCCTTTGGCTCACAGCCTCTTCTATGCAAATACACGTGTTAGCACAACTCCCTGGCAGACCAATTAAGCGGAAACCTTTTGGACCCACACGAGTGGCAGCTCAACAGTAGTACCACCGTAATAATAACTCAGAAATGGGGAACTCCGAAGGTCGACCTCTTTGCCTTCCACACCAACCATCAGCTCAGCAAATTCTGCACCAGGGTGCATCACTGCATGGCTTGGAAAGTGGATGCCCTGTCCTTCCCCTGGGTCATCCTCTCGGTCTGTGCCTTTCCTCCCCTATCTCTCATCCCCAGGGTACTGCTCAAAATAAAGGAGGAAAAACCAAGAACCATTCTTATAGCTCCAGAGTGGCCCAACAGCACTGGGTACCCCTTGCTGTGCAGCCTGTCCCCTCTGCCTCCATGGCATCTTCCTCAGATTCCAAACCTCCTAACCCAGAGAGAAGGGGAATTCATGCATCCCAATTCCAGACACTCAGTTTGGCAGCTTGGCTTATTCCCTAACCCTGAACCAGTCTGCCATCCTCAGTAAACAGGTTCTGGATGTTATCCGTGAGGCCAGACGCCCTTGCACCATTAAGTATTATGCAGATAAATGGAAAAGGTACTGCACCTGGATCTAGGCTAAGGGGGCCAGTACAGCACAGCCCTCCATCCCTCTCATCCTGGATTACTTAGCTGACCAACTACACAGTGGTCTCTTTCTCCTGCATAAAAATTCATGTCTCTCTCTGCTCATTTTCCCACTGTGCAGCCCCTTTTCTCACACCCTTTGATCAAACAGTTCCTCAGAGGGGCTAGCAGCTTGAGGCCCCCCAGAAGGGCACCAACACCAGCTTGGGACCATAACTTTCCCTTGGGAATGCTAACCCCTGCCTCCTTTTGAACCAGTTTCTTCTGCAGAGCAAAAGTTTCTCTCCTGGAAGACGGCCTTCCTTCTGCCCGTCACTTCAGCCAGAAGAGTCTCTGAGCTGCAAGCACTCATGGCTGTGGAACCCTTCATCATATTCCATGCAGACCGGGTATCCCTCAGAACTAACCCATCCTTCATGCCCAAGGTGGTGTCCAGTGTGGCTCTCAACCAAAACATTCATTTGCCCACCTTCTTTCGTAATCCCCAGAACAAGGGGGGAGGATTATTCAGTCTATAGATGTGCGCAGACAGCTCAGATACTATCTGGACAGGACTAAACCCTTCAGAAAGTCTGATCAATTGCTGGTTAGTTTTGCTACAGGGGCTGAAGGCAAAGCCATCTCCAAACAAACCCTTTCCAAATGGATGGCACACTCCATCCATTTCTGCTACAAACAGCATGGGTAAGCCTCCCCCAAGGGGGTCAGGACATACTCCACCAAATCAGCTTTCCTCAGAGGAGTTCCCACCAGGGACATCCTGAAGGCTGCCACCTGGACATCTGTTCACACTTTTACCAAGCATTACCACCTGCCTCTCTTCTCCAAATCCAGGGCAGGGTTTACCTCTGCAGTCTTGCAGGGCATCCTGCTTCCTTGACTGCCTCCACCCATTTCCTCAGCTTTGGTAATCTACCCAAATGTGATGACTGCAGCAGTGAAACATGAAGTACATAGTACAGTTGTGTACACTTACCATAAATGTAGATGTTAGTGTATTCACTGTTGCAGTCCTAGTTTCCTTCCTTCCACCCCCCTTTTTTTTCTCCTTCTCCTTTTGTTACCATTCTTCCTTGTTGTTCTCCTTTCCTTATAATGGAGATATTGGTATTTGTTTTCCACTGGTGGGGTTCTTCCACCAGAACCTAGCCTCCTACATTGGGGGCTCCTGACCGGTTCGGGCAAGAAAAACTGATGTAATGGTGTCGGCTGCCTTACTTTATACCACTGACAACCTGATGTCAGTCCTGAAGTGACAGCAACCGACACAGAAATACTAAGTCTCTGGTATTCGGGCCGGCCAAGAGCTACCCTGGCAGAGATAACCCAAATGTGATGACTGCAACAGTGAATACACTCTAACATCTACATTAATGGTAAGTGTACACAACTGTACTTTCCCTTAGTAAGGTATCACATGAGGCTGCTTCAGTGGCTCTTGTCTCAATGGTCACTTCTGACGCACCCAATTTCCCATCCAGTCTTAATAACAAATTGCTTCAAAAAGGATTTATCATGTGGATGAAGCCAGAAGAAAATTTATGGAGTCGTCCCTTCCCCCCCCTCTCAGCCCAAATACTTAGTGACCACAGACACTTCCCAGATAGGGTGGTGAGGCATTTTCTGGGCAAGACAATCCAAGGCACTTGGTGTCCATAAGAGGCCAATTTGCACATTGGTGTCCTAGAACTGAGGGCAGTGCTTTTAGCTTTGCAAGCATTTCAGTCTGCCCTTCCTTCAGGGACAGTTGCTATACAATCAGACAGTATGTCCATAGTCTGGTATATCAACCAGATCCTACCCATTATGTTGAGACGCCCTAAGAGTTTTGCACTGAGCAATCACCTCCATCTGCTTTCTGATAGCTGTGTGTATCCCGAGAAACTCCATTGTGATTGTGGACAAACTAAGCAGGTGTACCCTTGTGCATCACAAGTGGTCTCTCAAATCTAATGTAGCAGTGAAGGTCTTTCGTTGGTGGGGTCAGCCTTGCTGTTACCTGTTCGCTTCTCTCATAAACCACGAATGCAGCCGCTACTTTGCTCTAATTCCCCCTCACTGGGAGTCCCCGTGAGATGCACTTCTTCATGATCGGCCCCTGCGACTTCTGTTTGTCTTTCCCCCAGTTCCACTAATTCCCAGGTTTCTGAGGAAAGCCCAACGGTTGAGAAGCAAAGTGATTCTCATTGCACCATACTGGCTCTGTCATGTCTGGTTTCCCTTTATTTAGTCTCACCTGGTTTACCGTCTGTGGACTCTGGATCCAACTCTAGACCTACTGTCTTACCCTCAGGGCTTGGGGCATCCCAACCTTCAACATCTCAAGCTGACTGCTTGGCTTCTCCAATTCCAGTAATTGCCAGGCAGAACAATTTGTCCTTCACAGTGCAGAAGATGCTTCTGGCTTCCCATAAACTGTCCACCAGGAAAATTTACCTAAACAAATGGAAACGATTCTCTATTTGGACGTGTACAAATGGCATTGATCCTTTCTTGGCACCAGTTGATAAGGTCCTGGAATACTTAGCCACCTTATTTCATATGGGAGCCTCAGCATCTAAAATTAAGGTTCATCTAGCAGCTATTTCAAATTTTCATAACGGTTCTGATGATCATTCATTGATGTCTCATCCTGTATGCAAAATTTTTCTTAAAGACACAACATTTGAAACCCCCTTCCAAAGATTCAGTAGCGCTTTGGGATTTGACCTTAGTCTTAAAATGCCTAGTTTGTCAACCCTTCGAGCCAGTAGCCACTTGTGACCTCAAGTTTTTATCTTGGAAGATACTCCTCCTAGTAGTTATCACATCTGCTAGGAGAATGTCAGAATTACAGGCTTTGTGTGCGAATCATCTATATATCATTTTCCCCAAAGAAAGGCAATCACTCAGAACCAATCCCTCCTTCCTTAAGTGGTATCAGAGTCCAATTTCAACCAGACCATAGACTTGCCAGTCTATTTCCAATTTTTTCAAACAAAGGAGAGTACTACTTGCATATGTTGGACATCCACAGACAATTTTATTTTTACATGGACAGAACAAAATCCTGTAGAAAATCACACCAACTACTTCTATCCTTTTCAGGCACCAAATTGGGAAAACCGGTATCAAAGGCCACCTTGTCAAAATGGTTGAGAGACTGAATTACCTTTGGAAGCAACCAGAAGAAACTCAAACTACCAACAAAAGAGCGCATTCTGCAAGATCTGATGTTCTTCATGTTTCACTGTTGCAGTCATTACATTTGGGTAATCTGCTTGTAGGTTGCCCTCAGTCGGCCTGTTTAACAAAGTCTTGGATCCTGCATCGGTTGCTGTCCTTTCTACCATGACGTCAGGTCGTCAGGGGTATAAAACATGCAGCCCACGCCATTACATCAGTCTTTCTTGCTGTGCGGTGCCCGATGCAGAAGCAGTTCGTAAGTGCCGGCCGGCCGACTCCTGAAATTTTCGTTTTCGAGTTTCAGAACCAAAGTCTTCAACTAAAGCTAAGTACCCCATTGGGGAAACTTTTTCTTGCTCCTTACCGATGTCAGTAAAAGTTAATAATTGCATTACTTGTGGAAAGCAAATACCTCATAAAGATTTTCATTCTTACTGTATTCCTTGCCTAGGCCCTGACCACAGTGTACCTTGCTGTCGGTTTTGTGCTTTATTTAATCAGCGCACTATCCGTCGTCGGTATATTTTCGCCTCTAAATATTTTGGTTCTCGGTTTAATTATCCAGATATGTCGTCTGTTAGCCATCCGACTACCAGGATTCCAAAAAAAACATAAAGATAAAGACGGAGACAGACCGCCGAGGTCCAGAACTACCGACGGCGCTTCTCCTCAGCCAGTCACCAGTTCGCCGGTACTCAGTGAGGCGCTTTCACAGCCCCTGATACCCGTTACTTCTGATTCACAGGTCTCTACTGAGACCCATTCAGAGTCCGGTATGTCACGAGATGCTTCAACTATGGAACCCGCGGATGTCTCTACTTGGATGGGGCCGGAGCCGCTGTGCAGGCACCGACTTCTGAGGGTGTATTCAGGTCTATGGACTTGCATATCATTAAATCAATGCCTCCTTCATTACTTAGGCCTAAATTTTGATCGATGTCTAAAAAAACTGACGCTCAAGCCATATGCTCAGGCCTCTATGCCTAAAAAGCAAATAAGAATGGCTTAAGATCTAATGACTCTAATCAGGGGTAGCCAACCCCCCCCTCTTCTAAGAGGCCTAGGACTGAGTTTGATTATGAATCTTCTGATCAGGATTCTGTTTTTTCTGACTCTTCTGATGACCTGGATTTGTCCTTACCTACTTATGAGGATTCTGATGCAGAGGAGTGTATTCCCTCTTCTTCCCCTCCTGAGGATTTTTCTTTTGGGGAAACCTTGCATTCTCTAAGGGAACATTTCCACTGGGAAAGCCAGGATTACTCTGATTCAAAAGAGAGGCTTAGGGATTTCCTTCTCCTACCTCAGCATATGCCTTTAGCTATTCCTCCTGTACTGGACATTGTTGATGATGCTTTCTCGGAATCTAGTTTGGCCTTGATTCCTTGCCTCCTGCTCCCGGAAAACCTGACAGATACTACTGGGTCCCTGAGTCCCACAAGTTCGTTTTCAAAAATCCTATTGCAGATCCAGAGACTTTTTCACAGGGACCCAAGGGCATTAAGGCTTCTACTGCTAAAAATCCTGCCCCTTCTGATTAGAGACTCCAGGGCGCTGGATAGATGGGGTAAGAAGGTTTACTGGCCATTAGGGCTTTAAACTGCCTGTTTCATATGTTAAAATATCAGCAACATGTTATTGGACTGCTTAAACAGAAAATGATGTTGATTCCAGACTGTGTGAAAAATAAAGAATTAGTGTATTTAATGGATTCTGCTGAACAAGTTGGAAAACATACTTTGCAATGTGGTTTTGATTCATTAGAGGCCTCTTGTAGGGCTGCTGTTACTGGGTCTGTGCTCAGAAGGCATGCTTGGCTTAAGGAGCCATCTTTGTCTGATCATGTTAAAGCTAAATTGTTGGATGCACCTTTAAATCAGTACCGCCTGTTAGGCAACAAGGCTGAGGAAGTTCTTAAAAAGATGGAAGATAAAGCTAAATCTATGCAAACTGTTAAAGATTTTTTACAAGTTCTGCCTCCTAGATTTAGTAGGCACTGGCCCTCTGAAAATTGGTCCTTTCCAGCCCCTTCCAGGTCTTCTCAAGCCAAACCCAGACACAGCAAAAACCCCAGGTTTCAGTCCCAGGGGACTTACAGAACTAAGCAGTGGGGGGGCCTCCACTTCCAAGTCTGGGAATAAGAAGACTCCCCCCTATGGTAAACTGTCTCTAACTTCCTTTTAAAAATTCCAAGCGTTTATCATCTGACTGCCCCTTTGGGGGGGAGATTGCTGCTCATGCAAAGAATTAGGAACTCATTACCCAGGACAAATGGGTTATAAATATAGTGTCCCAAGGATACAGATTTCACTTCCACACGTTGCCAGCACCAAGTGGATGGCCGGACCTACCTTCAAATCAGTGGGCAGAGGCACAAAAACAAGTACTTTCTCTCTTAAGCATGGGGGCTATTCAGCTGATACCAGAAGAGGAAAAGGGACAAGGTTTCTACTCGAGACTTTTCCTGGTACCCAGGAAAGACAATTCATGGCGTCCTATCCTGGACCTGTCTGCTCTATACACCTTTTTGGAGATTCCAAAATTCGAGATGCTGACTCTTCACCAATTACTTCCTATGCTAGGCAAAGATGCCTGGTTGGCAACACTAGATTTAAAAGAAGCATACCTGCACATCCCAATCAGGGAATCTTGCAGAAGATACCTACGCTTCAAAGCAGGTTACACGCACTGTCAGTTGTCTGCACTGCTCTTTGGCTTATCTACTGCGCCCAGGGTAGTCACAAAGTGCCTAGCTCCAATTATTGCATTTTGCAGGCAAAGAAGTATTCAGGTATAGCAATACCTGGACGATTGTCTAATTCAGGCAGAAAGCCAGGACATATTTTTGAATCATCTGCCCTTTGTAAAAAGGGTTCTGACTTGTCTGGGGTACACCATAAACGAAAAGAAATCACAACTGGTACCCTGTCAGCAAATTATATTTCTGGGAGCAAGCTTGAATACAACTTCCCAGATGGCTTACCTCACGCCAGAAAAGCAAATTCATTTGACAACTTACTTCAAACAAGTGGCCACAAAAACCCTACTATCTGCAAGACAAATACTGCAAGCCTTGAGGTTCATGGGCTCCTGCATTCTTCTAATTCCATATGCAAGACTGCATATGAGCAAACTACAGTGGTATCTAAAAAGCCTATGTTGTCAACATCAACATTCTCAAAACCTAGAAACAATGGTTCCTATCATACCTTGCCTACGCCTAGAGTTCCTTTGGTGGGCAAGAGGCCTGCCAGCAAAACATGGGACTACCTTTCACACCAACCCCTGCCGCCCAAACCCTAACAGATGCATCAGACTATGCATGGTGGGCTCACCTGGCAGGGAAGTGCATTCAGGGCAATACGAACCCAAGTCAAATGCACCTGCATATCAGTCATAAAGAAATGTTAGCTGTACAGAATAGTCTGACAGCCTTCAAGGGCCACATTCTTCCAGGACAACTAATGGTAAAGACTGACAACACCACTGTTATGTGGTACATAAACAAGCAGGGGGCTACACATTCTTACCCCCTCTGCAGAGTAGCCATGGCATTGCGGAACACAGCCTTGAGTACCAAGTGCACCTACAAGCTCAATTCCAGCCAGGAAAATTAAATACACTGGCAGACAGACTAAGCAGAAATCTCATGTACCCACACAAGTGGAAACTGGAACCAAGGGTTTTCAACATGTTGATAATCAAATGGGGGAGCCCAGATATAGACCTGTTTGCCTCTCCCCAGAACTACCAATTGGACAAATGTTGCACAAGGACTCCCCACAAACAAGCTTGGAAAGTGGATGCTCTGTCCTTCAGCTGGAAAAAATTGTCAGTCTATGCTCTCCAAAGTACTACTAAAAGTCAAACAGGACAAACCAAGGATGATTTTGATTGCTTCAGACTGTCCGCACCAACACTGGTACCCCCTCCTGCACAGTGTGTCATGGTTATCTTCATGGCACCTGCCTCAGACTCCTTCCCTGCTGTCTCAGCAGGAGAACTAGATTCTGCACCCTCAGCTACCAGCACTGAACCTTGCAGTGTGGCTAATTACTTAATCTCTCCTTTACTATCCCTCAGCAAACCTGTGATGGATATAATTTTAGAGGCAAGGAGGCCTAGTACTAGAAAATCTTATGCTGAAAAATGGAAAAGATTCTGTGCCTGGAACCAGTCTCAAGGGACGAGCACAGCAGTGCCCAATTTACCTCAGATTTTACAATACTTAACTGAGATGCTTCACAAGGGCCTGTCTTTTTCCTCCATTAAAATCCACGCTTCAGCCATTTCAGCTCATTATAACACATAACCTCCCCTCTTCTCTCATCCACTGCTCAAGCAGTTCCTCATAGGAGCCAAAAATTTGAGACCACCCAGAAGAGCTCCAACCCCAGCCTGGGACCTTAACTTTGTCTTGGAGAAACTCACTCTACCTCCTTTCGAGCCAGCTGCTACTGCAGACTTAAAAATTTTTTCTTGGAAAACAGCTTTCCTTTTAGCAATCACTTCAGCTAGATGGGTATCTGAATTACAGGCCCTTATGGCAGTAGAACCTTTCATCATCTTTCATGCGGACAGGATGTCACTCAGAACCAATCCATCCTTCATGCCCAAGGTGGTATCCAGTGTGGCACTTAATCAGTCCATTCATTTGCCAACCTTTTTTCCCAATCAACAGAATAAAGGGGAACGGATACTGCATTCCTTAGATGTGCACAGCCAACTTAGATTCTAATTGAACAGTACTAAGCCTCAAAGGAAATCTGAACAACTGTTGGTAGCATTTGCTGCAGGGGCAGAGGGGAAGGCTATTTCAAAGCAAACCATTTCTAAATGGATAAGCCATTGCATTAATTTCTGCTATAAGCACCATAGAAAACCTATCCCCCAGGGATCAGACCTCCCTCCACCAGGGCTGCATCTACCTCTACAGCCTTTCTCAGAGGCGTCCCTACCAGGGACATCCTAGAAGTTGCTGCCTGGAGTTCTGTGCATACTTTCACCAAGCATTATCATTTGCCAATTTTCTCTAAATCCAGAGCTGGCTTTGCCACTGCAATCTTGCTTGGCTTTATAGCTGGCCCTAATGCTTTCTAAACTTCTCCTCCCAACCATAGCATGTTGTTGTTGTTGTTGTGTCTTTCGGCTTTTCTTGGTTAGGGGTCGCCACAGCGTAACTCCAGTCCACTAATGATTGGTAGTAGTTTTTTTTTTTTTTACGTCCTGAGTTGCCAGCTCTGACGCACAACCTTCAACTAAGGTATGCCTATTCACGCATGTCTCCACACAGAAGACGCTCTAGCTGAGAATCGAATGGGACAACGTCTTGCTGTGAGGCGACAATGCTACCACAGCACCAAGTTGTTAAATCTCGCCGTTTATTCTCACTGATGGTTTCGGAGCCGATCTTCGGCTCCGACACGGCCATTGGCAAATATCAAAGTTTACCAGTAGCTCGAGACCAAGCCCCTTATCCTATGATGCACTGCTGGGATTACCTCAGATCTAGTTTGCCGCGGCACAGATCTGTGTTCCAGATTGCTCGGACCAATTTTATTGGAAAGATTCTTCTATTCGCAAGTTTTAAAAACTTTTCTTGACTTTCATTCTTGTTAGGATAGTTTATGTTTATATATATATATATATATATATATATATATATATATATATATATATATATATATATATATATATATATATATATATATATATATATATATATATATATATATATATATATATATATATATATATATATATATATATATATATATATATATATATATATATATATATATATATATGTCTATATAGATTTAGATAAGTGTCCTCTGTTGGCTTCTTTTTTCTATAGAAGTGTTTCTAGTTAGCAGTTGGCCTAGTAGGGTTGGCCTTGTATTTAACTAAATTCTTAGTCAGTAGTTTTTTCAGTAGTTGCTTAGAGTGTGTTTTTTCTATTTGTCTAAATTTAAAAGGATGTCTGAAGAGAAAAAGAAGCAACATCCTAAAACTGGCTACAAAAAATGTCTGGATTGTGGACAAAAAATGTTAGTCACTGACAGGCACGTTCAGAGCGTCTATTGTTTGGGGGCATTACACCTCCAAGACTCTTGTAGCATCGGTCACTCCTTCTCTTCCAGGGTACTTTTAGAGAGAAGGAGGAATTTGGTGGATAGGGTTTTAATTTCAGCACCCCTTCTCAGAAGCACTGGGTGACCAGGATGGTGCTAGTAAATTATCTAAGTCATCCACGTCTTCAGGTGACTCCAAGTTATCGAAAAAGGCTAAAAAGAATGGAGGGTGTAGGGTCATCGCTTCCACTGCCTTCGGAACAGTGTGTCCCTTCTGTTCGCAGCCAGCTCACAGCTTTGGAGCCAGTTTCTGAGATTCCCTCATCTCCTCTGCTCCAATCAGCACCCTCGGTGCACTCCTCGAAGTCTTCTGTCAGCCTCTCACATCTGGATATGGACCGGTTGGTGCAGTAGCTTTTATGGGCACCAGGCTTTGCCAAACTTTTGTCTGCTCCGACGCCTTTGTCAAAACCGAAGACCATTACCCCAGACTTTAATACTCCTCCTTCGAGCCGTACTGGACTTTCGGAGCCGGAGGAGGCCGACCTGTTGGTTGTTGAGCCTGTGGAGCAGAGACCTGCTCCGGTGTTATCTGTTCCATCTACTTGGACGTCCTCGGCATCGACCGGGGACTCTAGGAGCCAACACACTCAAGTCGGGTCCGGAGAGGATAGTCGTACCGATTTGTCTGTGCCGACTCTTCCTCTCGGGGCTTCGGCTTGGATGAGCTCTGCTCCTACCTCGGGCTCAGAGCCCATGGTCTCGGTGCAGGAGGATCAGACGGTCCCTCCGGATCAGTCTACCCCTTCTCGTCGGAGTCATGGTGCGTTCGATGCCATGAGAAGAGTCCTGTCTCCAAAGACGTCATCAACGTCAGGTCTAGCTTCCTCCTCCCCTCAAGCGCCTGTGTCCGCTGCTGCTTCTACCGGTCATCCCAAGTGTAGAGACCCTGAGCCTCAAGTAGCCCCACAGGGCGCCCCCTGCTCTTCTGAGACCTCCCTAGAAGCCTCCACTAAGGAAGCACCCAGGAAGAGACTGTGCAAGAGGAGGCACTTGGACTCCCCACAAGAGTCTTTGACATCTGACACTGACTTGGATGAGTCAGAAGGGTCCCCTCGATCCCCCTCTGAGGATATCTCCTTTGCGGAGATATTAGAGATCCTTAATCAGCAAGGTGGTTGGCAGTCCAAAAGCCGTACTGAGGACGAGTCACTGCTCTTGAAGGCTTTCGGGTCTCAACCTTCCACCTCTTGGGTGTCTCCGCCTTACGATGTACTCATTGAGCTGATCGCTGTTAAGGCGTGGGAGTCTCCGGAGGCCATAGAAGCTGTCCCACGGAAGCCAAATAAGTTAATCTCTGCTCCCGTGGACAAAGCTTTTTTGACTAAGGGGAGTGCCTGTTGATGCCATGGTGGGTGGCGGCAGCCACCAAAAAGGAAACATCTGAGACATCCTCATCTGTCTATCCTCCTAACAGAGATTCCAGGATCATGGATAGATATGGGAAATGCATGTTTAGTTCAGCGACTTTTTCCCTTCGATCACTGAACTATTTAACCCATTTTCCCAGACTTCAAAGAGATCTCCTGAAGGAGCTAGGAGATGCTCTTCAGGGTATGGTAGCTGCAGCGGTTGCCGACAAAGTTACCACCCACCTCGCTATCCTAAACTCGATTGTGAACTCGTCAATGAGTCTCATATCTTATGCAGCTGATGGTTCGAGTAGGGTCGCTAGTTCAGGCATTGCTCTGTTTAGACAAGCCTGGGTGCATCTCTGTTCCTTTGCGGAGCCTTTCAAGTCTTCCTTTATCAACACCCCATTTGATGGCTCATCCCTGTTTGGGCTCAAGGTAAAGGAAACTCTAGCCAGGTGTGAGCAAGAAGGAAAGACTCTGCTGTCGGAGTCCGTTTTTCTACCCCTACTCGGCCCTATCCCAAAGACCCTAAGGGCGGAAAGATGTGGTTCTGAAAAGCCCAGGGAGCCTTTCAGGGCACACGTGGCAAAACCCCCTCTAGAGGCGGAGGAGGTGGTTATAATGGAAGATGCCGCCCGCACGGCAGGGGGGGCCCGCAACAGCAGGGTGACAGAGGCCAGTTCTCTGGTCAGCCCTACCAGTGCTCCTGAAAGGAGACCCGGCTGTCCTGCTCTGGAGGCAGTCAGAGGTCACTTATCTTTGTACCCAGAAGCCTGGCTAAGCATAACATCCGATACCTTGATACAAAGCATCATTTCCAGAGGGTATTTCATACCATTCTCTTCCCCTCCCACTAATGTCAACAAAATCCCGGATGTTCCACCCAGTATCAGGGGACAAGCAACTATAGAGGTCCGCAAGTTGCTAGAAAAAGAGTCATCCAGCCAGTCCCAGCAGACCAAGCAAGATTCGGAACTTACTCAAGATTCTTTTTGGTTCCAAAGAAAACAAGGGACTGGAGACCTATCTTGGACGTCAGCAGACTTAACCAATTTGTAAAAAAAAGAGAAGTTCCAAATGGTCACGCTTCAGGCCATTCTTCCCTTTTTAGGGAAAGGTGATTGGATGTGCTCCATCGATCTCAAGGACACGTACTACCACATAAAGATGGGCAGACATTCCAGAGATCACCTGCATTTCCGGCTGGGAGCCAATCACTACCAGTTTTGAGCCCTGCCCTTTGGTCTCACTACAGCCCCCAGAGTGTTCAAATGCATGGCAGTGGTCACGGCTCACCTGAGGCATCTAGGATTCCAGGTGTTTCCATACCTAGACGATTGGCTCCTTACCGCCACCACCAGACATCAATTGATTCAGGCAGTAGAATCTACTCTGACACTCTGCAACCACTTAGGCATTACAGTCAACTTCGAAAAGTCTGCCTTGTCGCCATCGCAGCATACCGTCTTTATGGGAGCAGAGTTAGATACCTCAACCACCACTCTACGTCTTCCAGTCGAAAGGGTCTCACTTCTTCTCCAACATGTCAACTCATTGGTGTCAAAGAACAGAGCTACAGCCACAGAGGTCTTGAAGGTACTAGGTTTGATGGTGGCAGCAATTTCTAGCTTTTCCTCTCGCAAGGATGCATAGGCGAATTCTTCAATGGCTTCTGTTCGCTCAATGGTCTTACCAGAAATTGCCAATGAACCATATGATTCTCATCACAAACTCTTGCAAGAGGGACCTTCGGTGGTGATTGACGTCTCTTCATGTCACAGTAGGACGACCCTTTATGACCCCCCCCCTCCAGTAGCCACTGTGACCACAGACGCTTCCCTGATAGGTTGGGGGGGCATTTTCAGGGAAAGACTGCCCAAGGCGCATGGACAGATAGTCACATCTGCATATCAGTGTTCTGGAGTTGAGTGCAGTACTTCTGGCGTTGCAGTACTTTCAGGACTCTCTTCCTCTAGGGACAATTGCAATTCAGACAGACAACATGTCAGTGGTCTGGTACTTGAACAAACAGGGCGGAACCAAGTCTTACCCCCTTTGTCAAGAAGCCCTCAGGGTATGGCAATGGGCTGTGTCATCCCAGCTTTTTCTGTTAGCAACGCACATCCCGGGGAAATCCAACGTGATAGCGGACAAGCTGAGCAGGGCAATCTTGTTGCCTCACGAGTGGTCTCTCAACCAACATGTTGCGGACGTGATTTTCCGCAAATGGGGCCAGCCTTGCTGCGTCCTCTTTGCCAGTCACATCAGTACCAAATGCAGAAGCTGCTTTGCCCTGATACCACCTCCGGGACATCCCCAGAAAGATGCACTCGTACATGATTGGCCTTCGGGTCTCCTATATGCATTCCCTCCAATTCCATTGATACCCCAGGTTTTTACAGAAAGCAAAGTCGCTGGGAAGGACTGTTATCCTTATAGCCCCCCCATTGGCCTACACAGATTTAGTTCCCTTTTCTTCACCATCATCTAATGGAGGATCCATGGATCCTGGACCCAGTTCCAGACCTCCTGACGCACCCGTCCATCCTTCACTGCAGTCTCTAAAGCTGACTGTTTGGCTGATCCACTTCCCCAAATAGCCAGGCTTCATTCCCTCTCAGATGACACAAGACAAATTCTATTGTCTTCTCATAAGCCATCTACCAGAAAATTATATCGCAGTAAGTGGAAAAGGTTCTCCATCTGGGCCAGCATACAAAAAACTGACCCTTTCTGAGCTCCTTTGTCGTCCATTTTAGAGTTTTTGACAGTGATTTTTAAGGAAGGAGTAGCAGTTGCCACATTTTGGGTTCAGTTAGCTGCCGTATCTAATTTCCACCTTGGATTGGAGGGGTTAAATATTATGGCCCATAAGTTATCTGAGGTTTTTCTCAAAGGTGTTTTTCACATGAGGCCTACTGTCAAAATCCCTTATTCTCCTTGGAATTTGAATTTTATGCTATCTCAAATAATTCTTCCCCCCTTCGAACCAGCATCATCTTGTGATCTCATATTTTTGTCCTGGAAAACTATTTTTCTAGTGGGCATTACTTCTGCCCGCAGAGTGTCTGAACTTCAAGCATTATCTATCAGACCTCCTTATATGATTTTCCATGCTGATAGAGTATCTCTGAGAACAAACCCCTCCTTTTTGCCTAAAGTCTGTTCTGAGTCTAATATCAATCAGGTCATTGAGTTGCCAGTCTTTTTTCCCAACCATTCCAACAAATTAGAATACATGCTGCACAAACTTGACGTGCACAGACAGCTCAGATTTTATCTTGATGGAACTAAGGATATTGGGAAATCACATCAACTTTTTGTATCCTTTTCGGAGGCCAGAAAATGTTAGACCAGTGGCTAAAACAACCCTTTCAAAATGGTTATCGGATTGTATCTCATTTGTTCATGCAACTGCTAACATACCTTTGCCACACAAAGTAAAGGCTCATTCATCCAGAGCCGTTTCTACGTCTTCTGCTTTTCAAGCCAAACTGCCCCTTGATAAACATTTGTGCTGCAGCCACTTGGTCTAAGTCTCATACTTTATCACTCATTACAAAGTGGATAAGGCTTCCAGGGACAGGTCGTCTTTTGGTTCTACAGTCCTGAAAAAATGTACTCCCGTGAGCCACCCAGGATTGCGGGTGCTAGGGATGCTACCCATCAGTGAGAATAAACGACGAGATTTAACAACTTCACATAAAGAAGTTATGTACTCAACATAACGTTCCATGTGAGTTGTTTATCTCGCCTTTATTCTCATGTCCCTCCCTCCATCCCCCTCCTGGCTGACAGTTGACCTTGAGGCTAGTGTCATCCTGGTTGTTCAATACTATTTCTTTCTTGGGGAGTGCACCCCTTACAGGGTTAGATATACACGCAGCAAACAAGATCTGAGGTAATTCCAGAAGTGCATCATGGGATAAGGGTCTTGGTCTCGAGGTACTGGTAAACCTTGAGCTTTGCTAATGGCCCTGTCAGAGCCGAACCCATCAGTGAGAATAAAGGCAAGATAAACAACTCACATGGAATGTTATGGTGAGTACATAACTTCTTTTTTGGGAATCTACCCAAATGTAATGACTGCAACAGTGAAACACGAAGACCATAGTACACTTGTGTACACTTACCATAAATGTAGATGTTTGAGTGTATTCACTGTTGCAGTCCTGGTTACCCTCTCTCCAGCCCCCTGACTTCTTTTGGTTGTACCTCTAATTTACTATGCTTAAAATCCTTTTTGGTGTATTTGCTTTTTTGTTGGAGGTATATTTTTGTGCTTTTATTTTTAATTGCTTCCTATTAGGGGGGCATCGACATTTGGGGCAAGAAAAACTGATGTAATGGCATCGGCTGCATGTTTTTATACCCCTGACATCCTGACATCATGGAAGAAGGGACAGCAACCGACGCAGGACCCAAGACTTTGTTAATCAGGCCGACTGAGGGCAACCTGCAAGCAGATTACCCAAATGTAATGACTGCAACAGTGAATACACTCTAACATCTACATTTATGGTAAGTGTACACAACTGTACTTTTCCACGTCAGTGGTCTTTCATTCCAGAGCTTCTATGGAAGGCATATGCGTAGCTGCAACTCGGGCTACTCCACATACCTTTATCACTCATTACAAATTAGACATGGTTTCCAGGGGAAGAGCATCCTTTGTCTCTATGGTGCTCAGGAATATTCTTCCTTAGGGCCTCCTAGGATCCAGAATAGCTGGGGGGGACTCTGTGTCATCAGTCAAGAATGAATGCAGATTGACAACATCAGATAAAGAAGTTATGTTCTTACTATAATGTTCCATCTGTGTTGTCGATCTTCATTCATTCTTGACGTCGTCTCACCCTTCTGCCCCCTCCTAGAGACTCCTAGAGGTTCAGAACTAGTCCTGGGGTTTTATAGGGTTGTTCCTCAGACAGGGCTTCCATATTTTCTTAACTTATAGGCAAAATCAGTCTGAGGTAATGGGAAGAGAGGCTTAACTAGAGAGCTTTTTTTGGCTGGCATGAGCTTTGTATAATGGCCGAATCGGTTCCAAGGGGTCAGAACCGAACCCATCAGTCAGGAATGAATGAAGATCGACAGCACAGATGGAACGTTATGGCAAGAACACAACTTCTTTTTTTTAAACCACCAACTCCCTTCCCACTTCTAACACTAAAACTCCTGCTTCCTAAATATAAAACTTCCTTACCCCTTCTTCACCATAAAACTCTCCTGCACATTAAACCTAAATCTCCATCCCCATCGTTGCCCAAATGTACACTTCTACTACCTCTCTACAGCTACTGCACTTACCTCAATGAAATATGAATAATGTTTGGATAAGGTGCGGTAGCTGTTTCCCCAAACTCTTTTTAGAGTTAGTGTGAGTGGCAGCCTTCATGAGCTACAATAAAGCTCAAATCCTTGGCTTCAAGACAGTGCCCTTCAAGCAGTTGGTAATTCAGCTGTTGTAGTAGAACCATTTATAAAACAAACTGGAAAGAGATGTAGAAGAATTGGGGTGGTTTGAAAACTAACGAGATAGTAGGATTTTGGATATAGGTTTTTAAGGCAAAAACAGTAACCATACTGATTAATATTAATAATACTAATAATAATTATAAATTGACAGAGTATTCTCAGAACTTAGCCAACGAGGGATGGAGAAAGGAGATTTTAGAAATAGGAATTGACTGCAATAGGTGGTATTGAAAATAGGCAAGAGGGGGGTTGGAATTTACTCGAGGAAATTAACAAAAGAACCAGGGTATTAGGAGCAGATAACTAGGGAGGAAAACGTAATAGCATGGGATGAGGCTAAGCAGAAGTTTGGATTGCAGGTTAGTGACTAATTTCCCTACCAGGGATGGGTAACCAAGTGTAGACAAAGCAAAGGGGATCAGGTAGTGCTAAGTGAAAGACCAGCTCTTCTAGAGTTTTTAGATGAATCTAGAACGCTGCTGTCAAAACAGGGATGATTGGAAGATTATATAAAATATTGCATGATAACGAATCGGTCAAAGGAGGTGAAAGCAAAGATTGGGGAAACGATGCAAGAGCATCTGTTTAGCTCCCAAGTATACACTGAAGTCTCAAGGAGGTGCAAGATGTTTGCTTGGAAGCATTTGCATGGGCATTTTTTTACCCAAGTAGCTGTTAAGTGAATTTTTCTCAAGTAGAAAGGAAATGTTGAAGGTGTGATGAGAAAGATCGCATTAACTTGGAAATATGTTTTTTTTTTTTTTAGAAATGCAGTGACTTGGCTCTTTTTAAAAGTTCCCTACAGAGTACTTTCTCATAAATGTTGTGGAGCAGATGATCAGAATTTAAGGAAATAATTCTTTTAAGCTTGGGATATAGGATCTGAATTGCCTAGACATAGTAAAGTCTTATTAAGTTTAATATTATTGATTGATTTCTCTTTTCTAGTAATTGTTTTTTTGGCAAAGTATATATTCTTAATGTAGAGAAGATAAAATATGTAGGATCCTTAGAAAAGGAGAGAGTTTCTATTTTTGTAGGAATTACATGTTCGGGGGGGGGGGTAGAGTGAGGTTTAAGGAAAGGCAGGAATTGAGAAACCTTACGTAACGGAGTGAATAAAAATTGTTAAAAAGAAAATGCATGTTTGTATTGCATGACAGTACGAATGGAAACATAACGTTTTTTTTTTATTAATGTATGTAATCACATTACATATTAAAATATGATAGTTTGATAAAGGTTTAAAAAACGTGTAAGGGTTGCTAAGGTCCCAGCAGATATAGACCATCATATTGTACGTTTCCTGCATTTGATGTTGCAGCAAATAACCATTGAAGTCATTCTTAGGGGTAAGAAGATGTAGGCTTTTACTGAAGGATATTCTTGGTACCAAAATGAAGATGACCTGTACAGGCTGTTGTTGGTCTTGTTCAAATTAAACAAAATGTTCTTTTTAATTGTTTTTACAGTACTGAGTTTTGAGAATTTCTACTTGCAGGAATCCATGGCTGGCCCGAGCATCGGAGATCCCCCCTCCAAGCTGGTGGGATACTCTCCATAAGTGACATCAGGTCATCTGTGGTATTGGGTTGTCAGTCCGGTAGTTGGGCCTGAAGACCAGATTTTGTGGCAAATTCTAAGTACCCCATTGGGTATATTACTTATTCCTGTATTTCTTTCTCATCAGTGTCATTGAAGGTTAATAATTGCCTGTTTGTGTGAAAAGCAAATTCCACATAAGGATTTTCATTCCTCCTGTTTTTTTTTTTTCATTTGACCCAGAGTATTATGTCCCTATTTGTCAGTTTTGTGCATTTTTTTCAGTAAAAGAACTATAAAGATGTCAGACTGACTCGTTTATCAGTACCTCTCTGAAGATAATGCTAGGCGTAGGCACACTTTGTTGTCCAGTCCCCAGACTCACATCCTTAAAAAGTGCAAGGAAAGGGGTCCAAAGGAGAAGGAGCTTAGGGAATGCGAAGACAGCCGAGTATTGTGCGACTAAACCACCTTGTCTGAAGGTTTGTTGGCTTGGATGAGGTCTGATCTCAGCCACCATCAGCAACTACTGGGCCTGAGACCTTGTGGCACGACCCCTGCAGAAACCCCAGTGTCATCAGCCCTTTCCGGTACTTGGAAAGCCAGAACTAGGTGAGCATCAATCAGGTTTGGGGGCACTGTACAGACTTTGGCTTCTGATGTATCCTCTTTGGTTTAGCAGGAGGATGGCAGAATTCCTCTATGACCAGGGGTTCTCTTGCTTGGTACCTGATCAGTGGATGCCCATCTGTACCTGAGGCCTTGTTATCTCTTAGAATACAACTCCGACTTTGCCCGTTTCCAAGAACCCCTTGCCAAGTGCTAGACCGTTTTGTCAAAATAACCTGTGCTTCTGCTATTCCGATCATGAGAACTCTTTAACTTGCCAGTTCCACATGCTCAAATGCCTTGAATCTGTACAGGAATAGAGTAAGGCAGAGGAGATTTAGGATAAAAGCCTCAAGAAGTATTTTCAGGAATTGGCCAGTGTTTTCCACAAGGTGTCCAAACACTTCTTCAAATATGGCTGTGTTGCTCTTAATGTGTCATGCAGGGCAGCAGCAGTAGGGTCTGTTACCAGGAGGCATGCTAGCTTAAGGAATCAACGACTCTGTTAGGGCATGCTAATACGGAACTCTTCAGTGCACCCTTGGACAAGGAGCTTCTCTTTGGACTTCTTGCAGGAAGTGTTCCAGAAGTTTAAGGAAGATTGAAAGACTATGAAGTTTGTTAAAGGACTCTTAACTTCCCTTCCACCTAGATGTAATAGAAACTGTTCTTCCAAGTCCTAGCCATTTCCTGTTGTCAAGACAGCCCCAAGCAACCCAGACAGGAAAAAATTTCAAGTTTCAGAAGAAGTCACAACATGACTGATGGACTAAACTTGGACACAAGGCTGCTGGCCCAACAGGGAGCAGTTGTGACTATTCCAAGCTCCTCCTTGCCCCCAACTTCAGAGTTCCATCCCATCCCAAACCCCATTGTCTGTCAGAGTATAGGGCAAAAACTTTCTACACAGTATGTCAGCAGATCCCCAAGACAAACGAGTACTCCATACTATCAATAAAGGCTATTCCTTATAGCTTTGGTGGATTTCCCCCTTCTTGGGGATTCCTTACATTCCCAGACAGCAGTGTCATGGCCAGTTATATTTGAGTCCTTTTGCAGCAACGATCCATTAAGCCATTTCCACCTAAAGTGGCATGCACAGGGTTTTACTCACGACTCTTCCTTGTTCCTAGGAAAGAGAGGTCTTGGCAACACGTTTCTGATCTTTCCAAGCTCAAGTTCACAATGTGTAATTTACACTGACTATTCTCTCTCATACCAGGGACATGGATGGTGAGACTAGAGTTAAGACTCCCGCCTTCAAATTCTTATTGCACAGGAAGCTCTTCTGCTTTAGAGCAGGGGGGATATCACACTTTTTTAGCTTTTTCTACCTTGCCATTTGGGTTATCTATTGCACCGAGAGTCTTCATCAAATGTCTAGCACCTATCATTGCTTTTTGTTGGGCCAAACAGGTCTACATGTGTCTTTATTTGGATGACTGTCTTATCATTTCAGCAGCCCTGGAAGAGCTCCACAGAGCAATGCAGCTCACTGTGGATTGTTTCCAGAAGGTAGAACCAACCCTAAACATTCATAAATCCCACCTGTGTCCTAGAAGTGCTAAATTTAAAGAAATCCCAATCCCTCCACACCACAAGCTCCAGGGACCTCACCCTCATTACCAGAATCAACGGAACATGCTGGAGGGACAGGTTCATAACCCAGAGACTGCCTATGCTATGGAATAGACTTCTATACATGTCAAACAGAGCACCTCACTGGCCGTCTTCAAGAGAAATCTTGATGAGTAGACGGGAAATAGAAAATTCACCCCCGGGGATCACTCCAGTTACTCTACTCGACAGAGGCACTGGGAACTAAGGTTAGGTGGCACGATGCCAGGGTAATCATATGGGGGCACTGTACAGGCTTTGTGTGTACACACCTATAAACATATGAAAAATAAAATAAATGAAGACAGTCATTTTGGTCTTCAGAGTTTTCAAAGATGCACCAACTCCAGCCTCCTGACAGACAGCAGCACAGTTATGTGGTGTATATAATCAAGGAGGTTGAGAGCCACTCCTACCTCCTGTGAAGGCTGCCTGTGGAACTCTTGAGACCTAGCTGAGAAGCTACAGCTGATTCCCATTACCTTTTACAACTGTGCAGAGCTCTTCTAAACACAAACAAAAATGGATGTTGAAGAGCAAGATATTTCGAGACCTGATACATGTATGGGCTGTGCCAGAGGTAGACCTGTTTGCGTCCATTCAGAGCAGACAACAGAAAAAGTTTTGTACCAGGACTCCTCCAGAGGGGGTTAAGGAAGATGGATGTCTTTTCCATCCCCTGGACTGGACTCTCTATGCCTTCCCTCCATTACCCCTTACACCACTGTACTTGAAAATGTCAGGGAAGATGCGCCAAAGATTGGTTGTACCTCACTGGCTCAAACAAGACTGACTGTCCCACCTGCTTGCTCAGTGAGGAGAAAGTCAAGCTTACTTTTGTGTGTAGAACTTCTTTTTCACGTATCAGAAGCAGTTGTCCGCGCAAGTGTCCAATCACTGAACCTCACAGGCTAGATGCTTTGTCCTTAATCCCCACCAGACATTTGTTTAGAGGACAATGGTCTCTTGTTTGAGAAGCCAGAAAACCATGTACCAGGAAGTTGTATCTTGCCACGTGGAACAGGTTGTCTATTTGGTGCTAACCAATGGGGAATCATCCAAACTCATTGAGCTTAGTACAAAATTTGGAATAACTTTCATTGTTATACAAGGACTATTTATCTTATTTTGCCATTAACATAATGACTTATGACTTTTCTGCATGCCTGCCCAGGTCTCCTACATACTTCCACCCTCACTTGAAACAATTTCTGAATGGAATTTTATGCCTCAGACCTCCTAGAAAATCTCCCATACCTGCCTGTGACCTTAATTTTATCTTGGTGATCTCACCTTTCCTCCCTTTGAGCCAGTTGCCTCTGCTTCAGTAAAAATGATTACCTGGAAAACTGCACTTCTACATGCCTTTGACATCAGCTAGATGCATCTCTGAACTGCAAGCACTAGTGTGTATTGAACATTGCTGCCTTAGCTATGAGTTATATCCTGCATAGGGTATAACAGCCTGCCAGCTTCCAAAGCTTCAGGGTACATTCTGCGCACCCAAACTGTTAAGTCAGCATAGGACTAAAGTCAAGTCTAGGTGCCAGGCTCTTCAGAGCTTTTAAGCCACCATGAAAAGTGCTCCTGTTCAGGCTTTCGAGGATCGACGATCAGCTAATGCTGTTTTGTTGCTGGGCAGATACTTTCCCATCTGGAGAAAAAGCTTGCACATTAGTATTTTAGTGATTCCTAAAAACATTGTATCTAATTCTTTTAAGCTAGGGAAAAATGTTTTCCTTAATTATGTCGTGACTTGTGTACTTTTAAACAGAAGCATACTTTTTTACTTTTGAGGTAAGAAGTTAAAAGTTGTTTAAAACTACTTTTGCTGTGGAGAAACCAGGTTTAGTTTACCTTTTTATGGGATGGGAAAGTGTTTAAATTGCTGTTTTACTACTTTCCTGTTTCACTGACTATTGCTGCAAAGTTTCCCCAAAATCACTCACCATTTTCAGCTTGGCAGTGGAACAGACTTACTGGTCCCTCAGTTAGATTTTGTTCAAGCCACAAAAAGAATGATTAAGCAGCCTTTGCCACTACAGCAGGTTGTGGTTTTGCCTCAACCACAGGTGGCTGACACTGCTCTGGCTAAAGCTGGTTCCTCAGACCCCTTATCTTTTTCTTTGTTTCTCTCTGGTGTAGTCCATATAGCCACCATGGACCCGGGGTTAGCCACATCCTCTGCAGCTGTTGGGATCCCGTCAATGGCCTAGGGAGAGCCACTCTTGTTGGTTGTAAGAGAAGCAACAGGGAATGCGCCTCTGCTTAGCAAGATTGCTGTACCTGTCTTGGGGAAGCTTTTGCTAGCAATACTGGGTCTGTTTTCCCTAATTTTTCTGTCTAAAAGAACATGAAACTAAACTGTGTTCTTCTGCTGTGACAGTTACCTTGGACAGGAGTGATTTATTGGGCTTTACTCTGGGTCTTATGCAGGCTCTTGACCTTTCTTTCAAGGTGGCTTCTGGTATAAGAAGAGAGATTCCTCTTTCCCTGAAGAGGGTCGAGAAATGAAATCTGTAGGGGATTGTGAAGGGACTGATGCTGTTTTCTTCTTGGGTTTTGAATTCAGATTCTGAGGAGTTTGTGGTATCTGATTGTCCCTGTGAGGGTTTCTTTCTGTGAAATTATTTCCTGCATGAACCAAAGTTTTCGGTGGGAAAATACTGAGGTTTCTCAGTTCCTAAGAATATACTATGATTTGCTGTAAAGTGGAATTTCCAGAACCCTCACATAAGTCCCTGTTCTGTGGAGGCCCAGGGAGAAAAGCTCCACAAGAAGCAATAACAATAATAACAGTAGTGCATGTACAACATGCAGAAAACTTTGGTAACAGTTAACAGCATTACATACGAAGTTAGGTTAAATCAGTAAAGAAGTACTTTTTGCAGTTACATAGATACAGATAAAGTTTATGAAGTTCTTTTGTCTTTCAACTTTTTATACACTTATCCCAGACCTGAACTAGCAACTGTAACTTTAGTAAATCTTCCAGATGATGATAAAAGTGAAATTTGGAATGTTCCCTTGAATAAAGATGTAGTTTTTGGACCTTTTGCTGCAGAAGTTATCAAAATGTATGATGAGAGAGGTAAATCTGATGGAGTCTCATTTTAGCCGCCCTCTAAATTAACCAATGGGGTCTTTGCTCCTTCTAATTTTGGCAAGAAACAAAATAAACAATCCTAGCAGAATTCTCATAAGCAGATGTTTAAAAAGACGGTGGCAGTGATGCACCTAAAAGAAAATAGGACCTTCCCCAGAGCAAAGGACAGGCAAATTAGTCCGAATGAGTATACTATACAAGGGAACTTGTCAACCCCTCCACTCTTGGCCTGGCAGTACCTTATCCCTTCCAAAATGTCTGAATCTCCATTTCTCTCTTTGGCAATGGATTGCTTCAGACAGATGGGTGCCGAATGGGATCTGTCAGGATACATATGCCAATGGAAGGAAATTTCTTCTTTCAAGGGGATTTCTCCCCATTTCCCATATGCCAATGGAAGGAAATGTCTTCTTTCGAGGGGATTTCTCCCCATTTCCCAGTCTGTACTCCTCCCTTTCCTGTGGTCTTACGTAATATGCTGTGTCAGTGGGTAATAGAAGCCATTTCAACTCCTTGGTTAGGAGAAGAATTTTACTCAAATATTTAGTGCCAAAGAAAGAAAATTCTTGGAGACGAGTTCTGGATCATTCTTTTCTGAGTCAATTTGGGATAATGCCCAAGTTCAAAATGCTTTCACTGCACAACCTGTTACCCCGTCTTCCTTTGTGTTTTCTAGTAGCCGTAAATGTAAAAGATGCATATCATACGGCTAATCATCCAGACGTCAGGCATTTCTTAAAATTTTGTGCTTGGATCATATCAGTTCTCCGCCTTACCCTTTAGTCTGTTCACTGCTCCAACGGTATTTACAAAGTGTCTGGCTGCAAGGTGTCCGCATTTTTCCATATTTAGACTACTTGCTTATCATTGCAGAGTCTCTTTCAAAATGATAGGAATCTGCCTCCTGGACAAGAGGTCTCCTACACAAGCTGGTGTTCCAAAAGAACATTCAAGTCTTTTTTGATTCCTGTCTCAGAGAATTGGGTTTCTTGGGTGCCTGCTAAACACCACAGTACAAAGCTTTTCTTCCACAAGAAAAAAAATATTTAGATCTATTCTAGAGGTTTTTCCCCACAGATTTCTGTCACTGCGAGGGAATTAATCAGGATCCTGGGTCTGTGATTTTTAGGATGCATCTTGTAGGACTCCACATAAAAAAGATACAGTGGTATCTGAAATCTCTTCAGTCCCAGCATCAGTATCCTTTATCTTTTCAAATTTCAGTTCTTGAATTTGTCAGAAGGAAATCTGTTGGTTTCTCAGAATCCAGGTCTCCTATTCTTCTGATCTGCTCCAAAACAATTGCCACAGATTCTTCGGACTTTGCTTGGGGAATGGTGTCCGTTTGTTTAAATGTGCGGGGTCTTTGAGACTAGAAAGAAAGGCCAAAACACACAAACAGAAGTGCTGGCTCTTATAAGTGCTTACAAGTCTGAATCATCTGTGATTCCTGGGTTCTTTTCAAGTGTTCAGACAGTACAGCAGTTACGTGGTACATCAGCAAACAAGGGGACACCTGCAGACTAGCTTTGTTAGCTTAGAATAGAGATTTACAGCACAGTCTTAGAATATAGATTTACAGGACAGTCTCACGCTACACTTTTTAGGCAGTGTTCCAAAGACCAAATTACCACTGTAACAGCTACAAACAAATGCAATCTGGGGGTCATGCTGGTCAGTGCTAGACATCTAAGCCTCAAAATGCACTTGCTTGAAGCATTCCTTAAAATGAAGAACATCGACATTTGTGCCATAACAGAGACCTTGTTCAAGGCAGCAGAAAGCACCCCTACACTACCAGACTGTAACTCTTTCCACACCTTTCGGCCCCAGAACTTGGACCGAAGCTCCAAAGGAGGTGGTGTTTCCATATTCATAAAGGATGCACACACCTCCAGACTGGTAGCCCAACATAACGCATCTGAGATGCTTCAGGTGCAGCTAACATTGGGTAAGACAGCGATTCAGGTCGTAGCCTGCTATAGGTCCCCAACCATGTCCCAAGACTCACTCGACATTCCTAAGTATCCTGGAGAATATTAAGGTCCAACCTAACACTCTCATACTGGGTGACTTCAACTACCCCTGCATTAACTGGGAAAACTACTCGTGTACCAATACACTTGCCCAACATTTCCTGGAATTCATTAGTTCCAATGCCCTGGACCAGCTTGTTCTTACCCCCACTAGAGGTAGCAACATCCTTGACCTGGTCATTACTAACATGGGTGACCGTTGCTCTACACCAATAATCAGCTCCTCCCAGATCAGATCTGACCACAAACTAATCACTTTGGAAATCCATGATGTTCTTCGTGTTTCACTGTTGCAGTCATTACATTTGGGTAATCTGCTGGCAGGTTGCCCTCAGTCGGCCTGATTAACAAAGTCTTGGGTCCTGCGTCGGTTGCCGTCCCTTCTTCCATTAGCCGACACCATTACATCAGTCTTTCTTGCCACGCGGTGCCCGAAACAGAAGCAGTTCCCAAGTGCCGGTCGGCCGACTCCTGATATTTTCGTTTTCGAGTTTCAGATCCGAAGTCTTCAACTAAAAAGCTAAGTACCCCGTTGGGGAAACTTTTTCTTGCTCTTTACCGATGTCAGTAAAAGTTAATTGCATTACTTGTGGGAAGCAAATACCTCATACCTCATAAGGATTTTCATTTGTACTGTATTCCATGCCTAGGTCCTGACCACAACGTACCTTGCTGTCGGTTTTTTGCTTTATTTAATCAACGCACGATCAAACGTCGGTACATTTTTGCTTCTAAATATTTTGGCTCACGCTTTAGTTATCCAGAAATGTCGTCTGTTAGCAATCCGGCTACCGGAATACCTAAAAAAATGCGAAGAAAGACAGAAACAGGCCGTTGAGGTCCGAAACTGCTGATGACGCTTTTCCTAAGCCAGTCGCCAGTTCGCTAGTACTCTGGTGCTTTTGTAGCCCCTGATATGCTACTTCTCATTCGCAAACCTCTACTGAGACCCATTCGGAGTCCGGTATGCCACGAGATGCTTCAAGTATGGAACCTGCGGATGTCTCTACCTTGAATGGGTCCGGAGCGCTGTGCAGGCACCGGCTTCTGAGGGTGTTTTCAGGCCTACAGATTTGTATATTAGACCGATGCCATCTTCAAAACTAAGGCCAAAATCTCGACCTTTGCCTAAAAAACCAACGCCTGGGCCACATGTGCAGGCCCCTATGCCTAAAAAACAAATGATCAAAATGGCTGAAGATTTAATTACTCTGATCAGGGGTAGCAACCCCCCCCCCCCCCTTCTAAGAGGCCTAGACAAGACATTGATTATAAATCTTCTGAACAGGATCCTGTTTCTTCTGACTCTTCTAATGAACAGGAATTGTCTATTCCTACTTATGAGGACTCTGATGCAGAAGATTCCATTACTTCTGCTTCTCCCCCTGAGGATTTTTCTTTTGGGGAATCTTTACATACCTTAAGGGAACATTTCCACTAGGAAAGTCAGGATTTCTCTGAATCTGAAAAGAGACTTGGGGATTTTCTTCTTCTTCCTCAGCATAGGCCTTTGGCTATACCTCCTGTTCTAGACATTGTTGATGTTTTTTTTCAGAATCTAGTATGGCTCCTGATTCTCTGCCTCCCGACTCCTTGTAAGCCAGACAAATACTACAGGGTTCCTGACTCCCACAAATTCCTATTCAAAAATCCTGTTGCAGATCCTGAAACTATTTCTCAGGGTCCCAAGGGCATTAAGGCTTCTACTGGTAAAAATCCTACCCCTTCTGATAGAGATTCCAGGGCGCTGGATAGATGGGGTAAGAAGGTTTACACTTCTGCAACCTTGGCAATCAGAGCTTTAAACTGTCAATTCCATATGCTAAAATATCAACAGCATATCATGGGACTGCTTAAACAGAAAATTGTTAATTTCTGACTGTGTGGAAAACAAAAGATTTACAGTATTTATTGCATTCAGCTGAACAAGTTGGAAAACATACTTTGCAATGTGGTTTTGATTCTTTGGAGGCCTCTTGCAGGGCTGCTGTAACTGGGTCTGTGCTAAGAAGGCATGCTTGGCTCAAAGAGCAAACTCTGCCTGATCATGTTAAAGCAAAATTGTTGGATGCTTCTTTACAACAGGGCCATCTCTTTGGTAATAAGGCTGAAGAAGTTTTAAAAAAGATGGAAGATAAAGCTAAATCTATGCAAACTGTGAAAGATTTCTTACAAGTGCAACCTCCAAGATTTAGTAGGTACTGGCCTATTAAGAACTGGTCCTTTCCAGTTCCTTCGAGAGCCACTCAAGTCAAACCCAGACATTCCAAAGGCTCCAGGTTTCAGTCACAAGGGACTTTCAGAACAAAACAATGGGGTGCCTCCTCTTCCAAATCTGGAAACAACAAGACACCTCCCTGTGGTAAGCAATCTCAATGACTTCTTTACACTTACCAAGCACTTAACTTTTAGCTGCTCCTTTGGGGGGAAAACTGGCTCTTCATGCAAGAAACTGGCAACTTATAACTCAGGACAAATGGGTTTTAAATGTAGTATCCCATTGATACAGATTTCATTTCCACATGTTGCCAATTCCAAATGGATGGCCAGATCTGCCCCCAAATCAGTGGGCAGAGGCCCAGAAACAAGTACTTTCCCTCATGAGCATGGGGGCTACTCAAGCAGTACCAGAAGAGGAAAAGGGACAAGGTTTCTATTCAAGACTTTTCCTGGTACCCAGAAAAGACAAATCATGGCGTCCAGTTCTGGACTTAACTACTCTTAACACCTTCCTGGACATTCCAAAATTCAAGATGCTGACTCTTCACCAGTTACTTCCTATGCTAAGCAAAGATGCCTGGTTGGCAACTCTAGATTTAAAAGAGGCTTACCTACATATCCCAATCAGGGAATCTTGCAGAAGATACCTCCACTTCAAAGCAGGCTACTTGCATTACCAGTTCTCTGCACTGCCCTTTGGCTTATCTACTGCGCCCAGGGTCTTTACAAAGTGCCTGGCTCCAGTAATTGCATTTTGCAGGCAAAGAAATATTCAAATATATCCATACCTGGACGATTGTCTAATTCAGGCAGAAAACAAGGACACTCTTCTAAACTATCTGGCGTTTGTAAAAAGGGTTCTAGCTTGTCTGGGGTACACTATAAACGAAAAGAAATCACAACTGGTACCCTCTCAAAAAATTACATTCCTGGGTGCAAGCTTGAATACAACTGCCCAGATGGCTTTCCTTATGCCAGAGAAGCAAATTCATTTGGTGACTTACTTCAAACAGGTGGCCACAAAAACCCTGCTTACTGCAAGGCAAATACTGCAAGCCTTGGGGTTCATGGCCTCCTGCTTTCTTCTAATTCCATATGCAAGACAGGATATGAGGAAACTTCAGTGGTACTTAAAAAGTCTATGGAGTCAGCATTGTCACAGCCTGGAAACTGATTCCTATCATACCTTGCCTGCAACTAGAGTTCCTATGGTGGGCAGAGGCCTGCCACCAAAACAAGGGACTGCCATTCACACCAACCCCTGCCTCCCAAACCCTAACTACAGACGCATCAGACTATGCTTGGGGGGCACATCTGCCAGAGAAGTGCATTCAGGGCAAATGGAGTCCAAATCAAATGCACCTTCATATCAATCAAAAAGAAATGCTAGCTTTACAGAATGCACTGACACCCTTCAAGGACTACCTTCATCCAGGACAACTAATGATAAAGACAGACAACACCACGGTTATGTGGTACATAAACAAGCAGGGGGTACACACTCCTACCCCCTTTGCAGGCTAGCCATGGCATTGTGGAACACGGCCTTGACCTTTCAAGTACAACTACAAGCTCAATTCCTGCCAGGAAAGCAGAATACTCTGGCAGACAAACTAAGCAGAAATCTCGTGGACCCACACGAATGGAAACTGGAACCACAGATTTTCAACATGTTGACATGCAAATGGGGGTGCCCAGACATGTATCTCTTTGCTTCACCTCAGAACTACCAGTTGGACAAATTTTGCACAAGAACTCATCACAAAAAAGCCTGGAAAGTGGATGCTCTATCCTTCAGTTGGAAAAACCTATCAGTCTGTGCCTTTCCCCCTCTGTCTCTGCTCTCCAAAGTTCTACTAAAAGTCAAACAGGACAAACCAAAAATGATTTTGATTGCTCCAGACTGGCCTTGCCAACACTGGTACCCACTCCTGCACAATGTGTCACACCTTCCACCGTGGCACCTGCCTCAGACAATTTACTTACTGTCTCAGCAGAACTACCAAATTCTGCGCACTCAGCTCCAAACTTTGAATCTTGCAGCGTGGCTATTCACCTAAATTCACCCTTAACATCCCTCAGCAAACCTGTGATGGGTGTCATTTTGGAGGCGAGAAGGCCTAGTACTAGAAAATTCTTATGCTAACAAATGGAAAAGATTCTGTGCCTGGAATCAATCTCAAGGGATAAGGCAAGCAGTGCCCAGCATTCCTCAGATTTTACAATACTTAACTGAGAGGCTTTGCAGGGGTCTCTCCTTTTCTGCCATAAAAATCCATGCCTCGGCCATTTCAGCTCATTATTTATTTATTTATTTATATTTGTTGACTTCTGACTGGACGTAGGTCCATTTTCAGCGGAGGCCCGGGGAGAAAAGCTCTACAGTTAAAATAAACAGACAGTAGTTACATTGGATTACATAGCGATTAACAATTTACAAAAGAATTACTTACAACATATTTACAGATGAAGAACATAGTACATCAGTAGACAACTAGAGTCGTTATCTGTGAAGTACATAACAGACATTAACAAATGTTACAATAAGAAGTTCCTGCTGTATAGTAAGTACTAGGCTTAGAGCATCTGAGCTTGCTATAATCAAGGTAGTTAGTGGAGTGGAAAGAAAGGTAGTGGTTGGATGGGGTGGGTGATATTAGAGTGGGAGTTGCAAGGGCATAGCCAGCATGTTTTTAAGTGCGCTTTTAGTAAAGTTTTGAAGTGGGTGCATGATGGTATGGAGGTAATTGTGGGTGGGAGGGAGTTCCATAATTTGGCTATGGTGCAAGAGAATAGTGCTTCACCAGCAGAGTTATTGGCTTTAGTGATCTGCAAGTGATTTTTGTTGCTGGATCTTAGTGGTCTGGTGGTGCGATAGGTTTGGAGTAGATTCTGGGGGGATGGGACATTTAGTGGATGGTTTACTAGTTTCTGGGCGAGTGAGAGTTGATACCATTGAAGGAGGTGAGGGAGTTCAAGCCAGCCCAGTTCAGCAAGTGAGAGACAGTGGTGACTAGGGTAGGATGCCTCTGTGGCGAATTTGGCGATTTTGTTGTAGCAGGTCTCTAGCTTGTTTAGATCGTATTGCCTTAGGTTGGTATATATTGGAGAGGCATAAAGTAGGGTGGAGATAAGGTGGGAATTTGCTATTGAAATCTTTTCTGCTTTGGTGAGAAGTTGCTTATTTCTGTATAACGCTCCTAGTTTTTTGTGGACTTTTTTATGGTCATGGATATGTGAACGTCAAATTTTAGTTTATTTCCACTCCTAGCAATTTGGTGTGTTCAGTTGGGTATATAGTGGTGGTGTCTTTTGCTGTGATGTTAAAGTGAGAGTTGTTTTGAGTATGTTTGGTGGGTTGGAAGATGAGTAGTTTAGTTTTGTTCAGGTTGAGTATTAATTGAGCATCGGATAACCAAGTTTCAACAGAGGAAAAGGCTTCCTGTGTGACTTTTTGCAGTTTGGTAGGGACTGGGCTGAGCAGATGATGGTTGAGTCATCTGCATATTGTATGAGTGCGCCATGTTTGGTGGCAGAGGCTAGATTATTGGTGAAAACAGAGAAGAGTAGGGGTCCAAGGATGTATCCTTGGGGAACCCCTATGGAGACAGGTAGTTGGGGAGATGTGTCATTCTGCCCCACAACGGATTGTTGGCGGTCAGACAGGTAACTCTGAAACCAGTTGGTGACTGATTGTGAGAAGGATAGGTTATTGAGGGCAGAGATAAGTTGTTTGTGTGGGACCGTGTCAAATGCTTTAGATCGGTCTAGGAAAGTAGCAGAGGAGAGATAGCCATTGTTTTTATGCTGAAGGATAGTGTTAGTAAAGGAGAGTAAGGTAGTGGTGGTGCTATGGTTTGGTCGGAAACCATGCTGAGTATTGGAAAGGAGGGTGTTAGTAAGGAGGTAGTCTGAGACCTGAGAGTGTATGCATCTCTCTAGTATTTTGGAGAGTTGAGAGAGAATAGCTATTGGGGCAGTAATTAGTTAGTTCTGTGGAGGGTCCGCCTTTGTGGAGGGGAATTATATGTGATACTTTCCACAGTGTGGGAACGTAACTTTCTGACAGAGATCGGTTTGTCAAGATGGATACTGTAGGTATTCACTTGGGAGGTTGTCTGCTGCTAATTTGGTGGGCTTAAGTTTAGTTAAGAGTTTTTTTTATGTTGAAAAAGAGAAGGCAGTGGGGAGATTACTAGTTGAAGGTGTGGGTTGGAGGGGAGGGGGTTGTGTTGTTTAGCTAGTGATAGTATGGTTTGTGTGAAGTGTGTGTTGAATGAGGTAGCAATATTTTCTGAGGAAAATTATTACAGCACAGAACCTCCCCTCTTCTCTTATCCTCTGCATCTCAGAGGGGCCAAAAACTTAAAACCACCCAGGAGAGCTCCAACCCCTGCCTAGGACCTCAATTTTGTATTGGAAAAGCTCACTCTCCCTCCTTTCGAGCCAGCTGCTACTGCAGACTTAAAATTTCTCTCTTGGAAAACGGCTTTCCTTTTACTTCAGCTAGAAGGATTTCCGAATTGCTGGCTCTTATGGCAGTGGAGCCTTTCATCATTTTTCATGCGATCTCTCAGGACCAATCCATCCTTCATGCCTAAGGTGGTATCCAGAGTGGCTCTTAATCAAACCATTCATTTGCCAACTTTCTTTCCCAATCCACAGAACAAGGGGGGAGCGGATTCTGCATTCATTGGATGTACACAGACAACTTAGATTTTATTTATTTATTTTTATTTATTTTATTTTACATTTGTTAACCGGGCTAGTCTAACTGGATATATTTCCATTTTCAGTAGTGGCCTGGGGAGAAAAGCTCCAGTGGCAACAAATAAAAATTGAAATTAAAAATTACAAATCAATATTAATACATAGTAAATAAAAGGATTTCAGTAGAAGGTTACTAAAAATACAGGAAGTAATAAGAATACTAAAAAAATACAGGAAGTAATAAAGTAAACTAGGTATTTACAATAGTAAAGGTGACAATATGTACAGGATAATTCATTATGCAGTGTGATTCATGTAGACTAACAGCGCATCAAACAGGATAGAGACTTTCAGAGCATCAAGCAGGATATATTACACCAGTATGTTGAATTCTGTTAAGCAGTTACAGTCCTACTTCAAGGAATGTGAATTAAGTAGTGGTTCAATAAGAGAAATATCTGTAGTGAAGCAGAAGGTTAATCAGGGTTGCTGCAGGGGCATAACCAGTGTATTTTGAGGTGTCTTTTGAGGTTTTGTTTAAAGAAAGGCAGTGAAGAAATTAAAGTTAGTTCATTAGGCAGTAGGTTCCAGTTTTTTCCCACAGAGTTGGAAAACAGAGAAACTCCAGCCATGTTGTTAGACTTGCTTATGCTAGCAAGAAGTTTGCTTGAAGAGCGTAGAGAATTTAGATTTTTGTAGGGGATTATGAGATTGGACAGTATAGGAGTGCTGTTAGGTTTATAAAATATCTTGTGGGCAGTGGTGAGTTGGGAGACTTTCAGTTGGTTTTGAAATTCAAGCCAGCCTAGCTGCATTAGATTCAGACAGTGGTGAGTTCTAAAGGGATTAGCGGTGGCAAATCTGGCGATGTTATTATAGGAATTAGTTTGATAAGATTATTTTTCTTTAGATTAGTATATATGGGTGAGGCATACAGAAGAGTTGAAATTAAATTGGAGTGTGCAATCTTAGTTTTGGCTATTGGCATTAGGAAAGGTTTAATTCTATATAAGGAGCCTATTTTTCTGTTGACAGTTTTTATGGTGTTATTTATGTGGCTGTCAAATGTAAGGTTATTGTCAATAGTAATTCCTAACAATTTAGTGGTATAGCAGGCAATATAATTGTGCCATTATTGGAGATGAGAGAGAAATCTATGGGGGAGGACTTACTGGTGGGTGTAAAGAGAAGGAGCTTAGTTTTTTTAGCATTGAGAAGGAGGCAACGTTTTGTGAACCATGTTTCAACTATGTTAAATACATTCTGAGTTAGAGAATGTAGATCTGATGGGGAGTTTGCTGAGCATACTAGTGTAGAATCATCTGCATATTGAATGCAGGTGGCTTGTGGAATAGCTACATGGAGGTCATTGATAAACAGTGAGAAAAGAAGTGGACCTAGAATAGAGCCCTGAGGGACTCCGAGGGTGACTGGCAGAAGGGATGATATATTATTTTCCCAGAGAACTGCCTATTGCCTATTGGTAAGTTAGGACTTGAACCATTTAACTGCCAGACAGTCAAGGGAAAGGGTTTCAAGAATGTTGATAAGAAGGGCATGGTTTACCTTGTCGAACGCTTTTGAGAGGTCAATAAAGAGTGCAGAAGAGAGGTTGTTTTTATTACGATTTCTATTGATGGCTTCTGTAAAGGATAGTAGGGCAGTTGTGGTGCTATGGGATGGCCTAAAGCCATGCTGACAGTTTGCTATGATATGTTGAGATAAATGGTTTAATAGTTGTTGGTGAATGCATTTTTCCATAATTTTTGCTAAGGGTGATAATAGAGCTATTGGCCAGTAGTTAGAATAATCATTAGAGGTACCCCCTTTGTGTAGGGGGATAATATGGGAGATTGTCCAGATGTCTGGAACGATTCCTTCTTTAATGGTTCTATTTATGAGGATGGATATGGGATAAGAAATTACTTTGGCTGCTTTTTGCAGGTATTCAGATGGTAGCTGGTCAGCAGAAGGAGTACAAGTTTTAAGTTTTTGGATGAATTTATAGATGAGAGCGGTTGAGATGGAATGTTGGTAGAGTGCCAGGTATGGTGGTGGGGAGGCTTGAGTTGTCAGGGACTAGTTGACTGGCTAGTGATTGTATGGTCTCTGTGAAGAAGGTATTGGCAGTTTGGTGGGGGGGTATTTTGTTCGGCCTGAGATGGGGTAGGTGTACGCGAGTGGCCTGGGAACAGGAGTTTATTTATACTAGACCAGAACTTTTGGGGATTGTTTTGTATTGCATTTTTTGTACTATTTCTCAACTGCCTGAAAGTTTGTTGATCTGAGATATTTTTGTTAGGTCTCCATTTAGCCCAAGACTTGTTCCTAAGTAAAATTTTTTCTCTGGTTTCTTTAGAAAGCCAGGGGGCAGGTTTGGACTTCATTCTAATGGACCGTTTGGGTGCGTGCTTATCAAGGATCGATAAGAATTTAGAGTTTGGGTATTTAACAGCTTCTTCAAGTGGTAGAGTTTTTAAAGGGTTCAAGTCACAGGCTGTAAGTTCATTTTGGAATAGTACTGGGTTAAAGTGTTTGTTGGTACGTGCAATCCTATTACTTAAACAGGATAAAATCTCAAAGAAAATCTGAGCAACTGCTGTTGGCATTTGCTGCAGGGGCAGTGGGAAAGCCTATTTCAGATCAAACCATTTCCAAATGGATAAGCCATTGTATTTGTTTCTGCTATATTATGCACAATGGTAAAACTATCCCCCAGGGGATCAGATCCCATTCCACCAGGGCTGCATCCACTTCAACAGCCTTTCTCAGAGGTGTTCCTACCAGGGACATTCTAGAAGCTGCTACCTGGAGCTCAGTTCATACTTTCACCAAACATTGCCATTTACTACTTTTTTCTAAATCCAGAGCTGGCTTTGCCACTACTGATCCTAATGCTGTACAATTCCCTCCACCCAACCATAGCTTTGGGAATCTACCCAATTGTAATGACTGCAACAGTGAAACACGAAGAACATAGTACAGTTATGTACATGTACCATAAATGTAGATGTTCGAGTGTATTCACTGTTGCAGTCCTGGTTACCCTCCCTCCAGCCCCCTATTTTTCTCTGGCTATACCTCTACTTTCTCTCACTATGCTTAAAAGCCCTTTTGGTGTATTTGCTTTTGGTTGGAGGTATATCTTTTGTTTTTTAATTTTATTTCCTCCCCATTTGGGGGGCACCTGACATCTGGGGCAAGAAAAACTAATGTAATGGCGTCGGCTGCATGTTTTATACCCCTGACGACCTGACGTCACGGAACAAGGGACAGCAACTGACGCAGGACCCAAGACTTTGTTAATCAGGCCGACTGAGGGCAACCTGCCAGCAGATTACCCAGATGTAATGACTGCAACAGTGAATACATTCGAACATCTACATTTATGGTAAGTGTACACAACTGTACTTCCCCCCACCCACCCCCTGCAAAAGTAACCACCATGAAAAATTTCTCCAAAGCTAACTTTGGGCTCCTAAAAACAGAGGTGGCTAACTTCACGGCACTCATGCAAATTTAGATCAGTTGCATGACCGCCGAATCATGCACCAATGCACTGTATGAATACGTACACAAATGCATGGATCTCGCCATACGCAACAGAACCAAGATGCTCGCCTCCAAAAAAAGGAAGCCAATCTGGTGGTCCCCTGCCATAAACGAACTCTACAACAGGAGGAGGAAACTGATGAGAAATAAGATGAAAGTCCCAAGACTGGAAAAACTCTATCATCCTCAACAAAAAGTTGAGATCCCTCATCAAATCCTTTAAAGCTAGCTATGAAAACAAAATTGCAACAGATAGTAAAGACGAACCACAAGGCCTTCTATAGTTATGTGAAGAATCTCCACGGCAATACCCAGATTTTCTCTGAGCTACTGCACAATGGTACCTCCTGTACCGAGCCAACAGATATTGCCAGTATACTGGCCGACAGATTCATTGCCAACTTCACCCCCCCCCCCAAGTGATCAGTCACAAAACCAGTAGATTTCCAGGCACCCAGTATTACTGCTGCACAGGTTAAAACAGCACTGTCCAAGGCTAAGAATACAGCTTCTATGGGACCTGACAATATCCCTGGCTGTGTTCTACATGAACTACAGAGTGAACTGGCACCTCCCCTGTGTGGCCTGTTGAATCACAACCTCACCTTGGGCTTTGTCCCTGCTGAATGGCGCACTGCTAGAGTCATCCCTCTTCACAAAGGAGGAGCGACTACAGACCCTGGGAACTATCACCCCATTAGCCTGACGAGTCTGATATGCAAAGCTATGGAGCACATCGTCATGGACCTAATAAACCAGGATATAGGGAATCTCCAAACTCTGGATCCCACACAGTTTGGTTTTGTGAAGGGTAGATCATGCCTGCTCAACTTTATCAGCTTCTTTGAGTCGGTCACCAGAGCTGTGGATGAAGGTAAGGTGGTTCATACAGCCTACCTTGATCTGGCTAAGGCTTTTGATACTATTCCCCACTCAGGAATTATAGAAAAACTAACTAAGCTAGGCATCAACCCCTGTATCACTAGGTGGGTTGCAAACTGACTCACAGGTAGAACCCACAGTGTGAAAGTAGCTGACTCCAAGTCAGACTGCCGACCAGTCACGAGTGGAGTCCCACAGGGTTCAGTCCTGGGTCCTCTCCTGTTTGGTATCTACGTCTCTGAAGTCCATGCCAGCACGAAGGGACTCTGGCTGACAAAGTTCGCAGACGATTGCAAGTTGGGAGCTGTTATTAACTCCCGAAGTGTTGTTGACATCCTACAGAAAGGCCTCACTGAGACTGACGACTGGTGTCAGAACCATGGCCTTAAGCTCAATGCCAAATAATGTGCCATCATCCCATTTGGAAAAAACCTAGTTCCCATGAATTACCACATCGATGGTAGCCCACTGAACACAGAATGCATTATAAGAGATCTGGGAACACAGGTTGACAGCAACCTCTCTTTTGACCACCACATTGCCACTGTGGTCAGAAAGTCCTATGTGGCACATCTCATTACCAAGGGTTTTGCATACAGGAAGAAAGATGTCATTGTCTCCCTCTACTCTTCCCTCATTAGGCCAGTTATTGAGTACAGTGCCCCATTTGGCATACACCTCACTAAACACCTGCAGCAACTGGAGAAGGCCACAAAAGTACCTCACAAAGAGGATCCTAGGCCTTAAACATTTGTCCTATATGGACAGACTAAAAAAGACTCCAGCTATTCTTTGTCTTATATCGCCTACTTCGAGGCGATCTCTGCTTGACTTACAAAGCCATGTCTGACCCAGCTCTGTTAGAAATGCTACATCTAAAGAAATCCCAATCTCTCCGCACCACACACTCCAGAGATCTCAACATCATTACCACAATCAACAGAACATGCTAGAGGGACAGGTTTGTAAACCAGAGACTGCCCATGCTATGGAATAGACTTCCTATACATGTCGAGCAGAGCACCTCACTGGCCCTCTTCAAGAGAAATCTTGATGAGTGGATGGGAAATAAAAATTCACCCCAGGGATCACTCCAGTGGCTTTACCCGACAGAGGCACTGGGAACTGAGGTTGGGTGGCATGATGCCAGAGTAATCCTATGGAGTAGGCTTGTAAAGGCTCCAGGGCCATTAGCCTAGTACACACCTATAAACCTACAGGTATCTTACATCCTGTCTGAGCAAAACTGGGGCAAACAAGCTGAGCAGGACAAAGGCAGACTCTCCCAAATGGAAACTAGATCAGCAGGTCTCCAAGACCTGGTCCATCTTTGGAGAGATCTTCAAGTAGACCGGTTTGCCTTCTCTCTGAACAATTAGCTGGGAAAATTCTGCTCCAGGAATCCATGCAAAAAAGGCATGAAAAGACGTGCCTTTTTTTCCCCCCTTGTACAGGAATGTTCCTGTATGCTTTTCCTTCATTTCCAGGATAATTTGAAGAAGCAGAAGGATTTCCCTAATATTGTTATAACTTCCTTCTTGCCCAGTCAACAGTGGTTTTCCCTTCTTTTGGAAATGGTCAGGGGCAATTGCCACAACTTTCCTCACAGATTATATCTACTCACACAAGAACAGGGGTGTTTGATGCACATTGATCAATTTCAGCTGACTACCTGGATGATGGTCTTAATTCCTTTTAAGCATCTTTGCACTGAAGACATGCATCAGTTTCTAGAAAATCGTATATTAGTATATGGAAGAAGTTTTATAGTCCGTTCCAGCAACATAACCAACACTTATTCAGTGCTAGTGTTTCTTTGTTTTTAAAATATTTGTGAGAGTTAATATCGTTTGGCCTTTCTAACTCCTCCATCAAAGTTCATTTGATAGACATTTCAGCATGTCTGCCTATGGATTCCCCTTCTTTCAGTGCATTTTTGCATGAAGATGTTTTCTAATGGGTTTTGCTTCTCCTTGGGATCTTAATTTTATGTTAGACAAGATAGCACTTGCTCTATTTGAACCAGCTGTATCAGGCTGACCTGAGGTTCTTAAAATGGAAACTGTTTTACTGATTGCACAGACCTCTGCAAGAAGAGCATTTGAATTGCAAGCTGTTAAACCTATCTCACTTTCCATTGATGCAGTATTTGAGAACTAATCGTTCTTATGTCTAAAGTGGTGTTTGAGTGTAGTTTAAGTTGGACTATCCATCTCCCTGTTTTCTTTACTAAGTCTAAAGGTGAGGGAGAAAAGATTATCCATACTTTGGATATCCACATACAACTCTGGTACTATCTTGACAAAATAAAATGTTACAGGTATTTGGATGAGTTGTTTATTTCTTGTGATGGTAAGAATGGACAACCTGTGTCAAATGGTTGTCTCGGGCTATTACCTTTTGTTCTTACCACAACACAACTTATTTCTGACAGGGCCAAGGCTTTCTCTGCCAGGGATTTGGTTTAATCTCTGGCCTATTGGTAAGGGTTGGATTCTAGAAGTATTCTAGAAGTAGCAAATTGTTTTTTTGTACATACATTTACAAAATACTACAAGCTTGGTTCCTTCTCTAGCTCTTCATCAGGCTTTTCTAAAACCATTCTCCAGGGGCTTCTGGACCTTTCCCCATGTGCCTCCCAAATGTAAGCCAGAGTTATCTATCCATGTAGCTAAGGCTACTACAGCAGTGAGCAGTATGATGAACGTAGTACAGTTGTGTAAGTAAACTTACTATAACAGTAGATGTTTGAATTATCACTACTGCAATAACTGTTAGTCCCTCCACCCACCTTTTGTTTTTTGATTTTGCCAGGGTGTGTATATATGCATATATTTTATAGGTTGGTACTGGGCTATCTGCCCGATGGCATATATTAGCCCAGCCACGTTGTGCGGTATTCACCGCCCCTTTAGTAGTTCCCTAGACCCTTGTACTAGCAGCTAGTACCCATGGACCCTATCTAGTAGTGCTGTTGGTGAGATCCCCGGTGTGAACTTTCTGTTACCCATCCACTCATCAAGGTTCCTCTTGAAGAGTGATAGTGAGGGGCTCTGTCTTATGTAGATCGGGACCCTGTTCCATAGTAAGGGAAGTCTTTGCGAAGGGAATCTATCCCTCCAGCATGTTCTATTCATTGTTGTGTTGAGGTTTATATCCCTAGAGCGTGTAGCTCGAGTAGATTTGGTTTTGCTAAGATGGAGCATGTTCAACAATTCTGGGTTGGACATGGCTCTGTACGTTAGACAGAGATCGCCTCTGAGAAAGCGGTATGCAACAGAGAACAGTCTTAGGTTTTTCAATCGTGCTGCATAGGGCAACTGTTTGAGGCCAGTAATCCTCTTGGTTAGGTACCTCTGTGGTCTCTCCAGCTGCTGGAGTTGTCTAGCCAGGTACATTCCAATTGGTGCATTGTACTCAATAACGGGTCTGATGAGGGAAGAGGAGAGGGGCACCATTACATCCTTAGATCTTAATGTGAGCCCTTTCGTGATCAGACGGGTCACATAGAAGGATTTTCTAACCACTTTGGCAACATGGTTATCGAAGGAAAGCTGACTATCTACTTGGGTCCCTAGATCCCTTATTTCTTCCTCAGATTTCAGGGGATTACCTCCTATGTTGTAGTTTGCAGGTACTTTGTTTTTTCCAAAGGGGATTACTATGCATTTTTTTGCATTTAGCTTGAGACCATGGCTTTGACACCATGCATCAGTCTCATTTAGGCCCTTCTGGAGGATCGCCATGTCGGCCAGTGACTCTATTATAGCACCCAGTTTGCAGTCATTCGCAAACTTAGTCAGCCATAGCCCTTCCGTGCTTGCCTGTACTTCTGAGAAGTATATGCCAAACGGGAGGGGCCCCAGAACAGAGCCCTGAGGCACACCACTCGTTACTGGTCTGGATTCGGACATAGATCCCGCTACTCTTACTTTATGGGATCTGTCTGAGAGCCAGTTTGTAATCCATCTTGTGACGTAAGGGTTTATGCCCAGGCTGGTGAGCTTATCAATAATACCTGAATGGGGAATGGTGTCAAATGCTTTAACAAGGTCAAGGTAAGCCGTGTGTATGTCCTTTCCCTTATCTATAGCCTGAGTAACTGTCTCAAAGAAATCCACCAGGTTCAGGAGGCATGATCTGCCCTTGACGAAGCCGAACTGTGTGGGGTCCAGCGACTGGAGGTTCCCAATCTCTCCACTCCTAACTATGCCATTTAAATTGTCATTTTCCCTTTCTCAGTTGGAATGAAAGCTCTGAAATACTTGGCGCTCAAACCTGTGTTTTTAGTCAGCTAATACTGAGTTGCCTAACAGTTTGACCATGTCGAAGGTGCCTTGAAGCTTTGGAAGCTGTTCAGTTGCTCTCTCTTTAGCAGTATAAAACCCATATAGCTAAGGCTGCTGCAATAATGATCATTTGAACAGTTACTGTTAAGGTAAATTTAGTCACGCAACTGTACTTTCTACCACTTTCTGCTGATAATGAGGGAAGATCCCATTCCTTTTTAGGTTCATAGGTAGGTACTAGACTATTGGCCCTAGGGCGTGTACAAGCCTGGCCAAAAATGTACCCTGGCTTTCGCCACCCAAGAAAATTATTTTCCTGTGCCCCTGTCAAGCAGAACCACAGAAGTGATCCCCGGGGTGAATTTCCTATTACCCATCCAATCATCAAGATTTTTCTTGGAGTGCTAATGAGGAGCTCTGTTTCACATAGATAGGTAGTCTGTTCCAGAGTATTAGTCTGGCATGCTGGAAAATTTAACATTGTTTTTCCTTGGGCAAAAGTTGACAGAAGATTTGTATAACAGTGAGAGAGGACAGGATCTCAAGTTACTGCCAAGCCGTACTTAGCAAAATGGTAACATTTCAATATGTGGTTAAAGCAGAGGCACCAATGGTGCTGTAGTTTTTGACAAAATTGATTCACAGAGGCCTAGCCTGTGCTTCCATAAAGGCCCTTCTGTTAGCTGTAGCAGCATGCTTACCTCTGGATGTGAGATTTGTATACAGTAGAGCAGAAAGCATTTTTTGAAGAATGTCTTGCATCTCAAACCTCCAAAGAGATTGTGCGTGCCACTTTGGTCCTACATGTTATGTTATGGAGAGGGAGGATGATTGTTTCCTGCATTTGAATCAGCAGGGCAGCCCACATAAATTAACTGTTGTGGAAAACTGTATTTTTGTTGCCGTTGTCTTAGTCAGGAGAGTCTTGGAACAGCTCTTGTGTGTAAAAAAACTATCTTTGGTATTCTACTTAAATAGGGTCACCTTGCAAAAGTCCCTCATTTTTGCAGAAGTTGTGACAATTGGCACTAAACCTGGTAATTTGTTTTCTAGTCTGTTTTTTCCACAGCCCCGAAGTAAAGGAAAAATCCTGTGTTCCCTACAGGTACACAAACAGTTAAGGTACTTACCTCTACAGAACAAAGTATTTCAGAAAGCCTGATTTGTATATTTGCAGGCTTTGCAAAAAAACAAAGGAGGATTTCCCAGCTCAATCAGATCACCTATGTGGATATCGCATTGTAATACGTACATATATTTAAGGCATGGATAATAGCGCTCTTTTAGCCTGCCAGTGTGCCTAAGTAGTCATCTCCACAGTAAGTGTCCAGGTTGTTCTTAAAATATCTAAACTATTTCTTACTGTAGTATTTGGTAGTCTGTTCCATGCATCAGGTATCATCTCAGTGAACCAGTTATTACATCTGTCATCTGTTACAAATTTTATGACCAATACTTAACCAGTTGAGACAAGAGCTAGCACCACCAAAGAGACAGCTGCCACAGTGATCTTCCTTAATGGAGCATCAGTGAATGATATCTTGGAAGCAGCTACATTGTCATTAATCTTCATTTTTTTTCCATATACCAGAAGATGTTAAGTTGTCCATCTCGCCTTCATTCTTGCTGGATGGGTTCGGAGCCGACCTCGGCTCCGACTCGGCCACTCTAAAAGCTCGAGAGTTGGTTCCATTGGCTCGAGGCTCCCCTTATATCCCACAATGCTAGGCGGTATTACCTCAGATCTCGTTTGCCGCTACAGCGATCGAGGTGTTTGGTTTCTACCGGCTTCAGGTCAGTTATTATAGAGTAATCTATAGTCTATTTAAACCCCTTTAATTTAACCTATTATAGTTATTTCCCTTAACTTAGTGGATTTAGACCCTTTTCCCTTCTGTTTATCCACCCTTTTTTCCACTAAGAACTTATAAGTTCTTCCCTCAGGCCTTCGGGCCCTTCCATCCCCTTAGTGGAGTGTATGTGTTTTTTGTTAGGGATCTAAAAAACTTCTGCAAAGTGTAATTTTTTTTAGTTAAACTTGTGTAAAGTGTAATCGGTGTGTTTGAGTGTGTGTGTGGTTACACTTTCCTTGACAATGTCTAAGGACTCAAAGGTCTCAGGCTTCAAGAAGTGTGACTCATGCTGTCAGAAAATGTCTCTGACAGACGGTCATACTTCTTGTGTGTACTGCCTGGGACCTTTACACCTGCAGGACTCTTGTGCTGTATGCCATGGCTTCAGCCCTAGAGTCCTGCAGGAAAGAAAAAATAAACTCATTTTAAGAGGTTTGCTTAAGCCTGAGGGTTCCCTTACTGCTACTCGGCAAACCCTCTAAGGCTTCTAGGTCCTCGACTCCAGCTTCTGAGTCGAGGCCTAAGGCTTCAAACCTCCTGCTACATCGGCTCTGGCTGGAGCCGATGAGTCTCAGACTGCAGCTTCTGTGGTTTCCTCGGCTCGCTGGAGCCGAGGCATTGAAATTCCTGTGTCGGCTCCGATCAGACCATCGGAGTCGACATCTAGAAAGAGGTCTAGGTCACCGCCCCTTGGCTCCGTTCATTCGGCTCCAGCGTCTCCCTTGCTGTCTGAACGGAGCCATAGATCTCACCTCTAGGTCATCGAGGCTTTCGGATCATGACCTTCAGAGGGTAGTGAGTCGACTTCTTAAGTCCGAGGCACTGGCCCAAATGCTTCAGAGCCCGACTCATCAGTCGATGCTTGAACCTGTCCCTCAAAATGTTCCTCCTCCGACTCCTTTGAGCTCGGAGCCGGGCGCTGAACCGAGACTGTGGTAGCGTCGAAGCCGATACAATTGTCTTCGGCTCCGTCGTCGGCTCCGATTTCTTCCTTGGAAGAATCTCGGCGCCGGACTTCCCTCGTCGGCTCCGAGGGGGTGAGTGGCATCGGACCCTTGTCCGACCCCGCTCTCCTTCTCGGTGCCTCGGTGCTGGTGAGTTCGGCTCCGACATCGGCCTCGGAGCCATCACTGTCGGTGCCGAGGGGGGTTCTCAGCTTTTCGGAGCGGGGACCTCTGGCTCTGCCTGACAGGGGTGCGTTCGAGGTCATGCGGAGTGTGTTGGAACCTGGTTCAACTCCACAGTCGGCTCCGTCCACCCCTCCCTCTTCGGTGCCTTAGGTTATGTCTACTCACTCCGTCATCCCAGACCGCAGAGAGCCAGCTCCTCAAGAATCCCCTGTGGGGATCTCATCCTCTTCCGAGGCCTCTTCCTGAATTGGCAGGGGAGCCCCCTAGGAAGAGAAAAGTGTAAGAGGAAGCACATAGACTCACCTGAGTCTGTCACCTCTGACACAGATTTAGAGGATTCCGAGGGTTCCCCCCTTTCCCCTTCTGAAGATGTCTCCTTTGCAGACATTCTAGAAATCCTGAAACAGAGGGGAAATTGGCCAGCCCTTAACCCTTCGGAGGATGAATCTGTGTATCTTGAGGCGTTTGGCTCTCGCCCTTCCACCTCCTGGGTGTCCCCCCCCCCTTTGACCCCCTCATGCAGGTGGTAGCAAAAAAGGCTTGGACGGCTCCTGACTCAGTGGACCCCACCCCCAGGAGACCTTCAAAGTTTATCACAGCACCAGGAGATAAACAATTTCTGACCAAGGGAGTTTCTGTGGATGCTATGGTGGTAGCTGCTGCCACTAAGAAGGAACTAGCTGATCCTTCGGTGCCTGTCCATCCTCCTAACAAGGAATCTAGGTCTATGGACAGGTACGGGAAGCGGATGTTTTCGTCAGCGACCTTTGCTATGCGTTCGCTGAACTACCTATGCCATTTCACTCGTCTTCAAAGAGATTTGATCAAGGAAGCGAGTGACATGTTGAAGGATCCTACAGCTGCGGGGTTTCAGGACAAGATGAACACTCAGCTGGCTACCCTAAATTCTATAGCTAACTCCTGTATGCGCCTCCTTTCATATGCGGCTGATGGAGCGAGCAGAGCCGCAGGGACAGGTGTGGCCTTACGCCGGCATGCCTGGATGCGGCTATGCAATTTTGCGGACCCCTTTAAAACGTCTTTCACTAATTCCCCGTTTGATGGATCATCTCTCTTTGGTCCTCAAGTGAAAGAAACCTTGAATAGGTGCGAGACGGATGGCAAAACTCTTTCTGCCGTCAGAGTCCGTTTTTCTACTCCTTCTAGGCCTTACCCCAAAGGCCAGAAAAGTGGGAAAATGTGGTTCCGCAAACAATCTCAAGGGACTTTGCCTGACGCACAGAGTCGGTTCCCCTCCAGAGGCAGAGGGGGGAACAATAATGGTAGATGTCACCCTAGAGGCAGGGGGGTCCGCAGAACCAGGGCAATCGAGAAACCTTTTCCGATGAGCCTTTTCAACATCCCTGAGGTGTTGCCCGACTGTCCACCTTCGGAGGCAGTCGGGGGAAGATTGTCACTGTACCCAGAAGCCTGGCGATCCCTAACTCAAGACAAGTGGGTACAGTCCATCATTTCCGAAGGCTATTCCATTCCGTTCTTTCGTATTCCAAATCAATCAAAAAAATCCCTTCCAGATGTTCCACCCGCTCAAAGGGATCAAGCAGCGTTGGAAATTTCAAAGTTGCTTGCAAAAAGAGCCATTCAGCCAGTGCCAGCAGACCAGCAAGGATCCGAATCTACTGCAAATTCTTTTTGGTTCCAAAGAAAACAGGGGACTGGAGACCCATTTTGGATCTCAGTATCTTGAACAAGTCGGTCAAGAAAACAAGATTTCGGATGGTCACGCTACAATCCATCCTACCCCTTTTGGGAAAGGAAAACTGGATGTGCTCTATAGACCTCCAGGATGCGTACTATCATATAAAAATGAACAGATGCTCCAGGAGATTTCTCCGCTTCCAGCTCGGAACCAGTCACTTTCAATTCAGAGCCCTGCCCTTTGGTCTCACCACTGCCCCCCGGGTGTTTACCAAATGCATGGCAGTGGTAGCTTCTCACCTGAGACGTCAAGGATTCCAGGTGTTTCCATATTTGGACGACTGGCTCCTCACAGCTCCTACCAAGCATCTTCTTCTAATGGCCAGAGACTACACCTTTCGCATTTGTCAAACGTTAGGCATATCAATAAATTGCGAAAAGTCTGTTTTGTCGCCTTGTCGTGCTATTACCTTCATAGGCGCAAATCTAGACACAGTCTACATGTCTGCGAGACTAACAGATCAAAGAATAGCAGACATACGCAAAATGGTCTCCCTTCTCTTCCACAGCAACAGAGTCAAAGCCAGGTTAGTTCTGAAAGTACTGGGGATTATGGCGGCTGCTATCCCTCTTCTTCTATTAGCCAGATTCCACATGAGAATCCTTCAATGGATGCTCTTCACACAATGGTCATACCAGCAACTTCCGATGTCCCACACCATTATGATTACGCAAGCATGCAAGAATCATCTTCTTTGGTGGATGTCTTCCCCACAGGTCTCCCTGGGAAGACCCTTTGTTCCTTCCCCTCCGGTTGCTACTCTGACAACGGACGCCTCCCTGATCGGGTGGGGGGGGCATTATCAGGGCAGAACTGTCCAGGGCATATGGCAACCAGACGAATGCCACTTGCATATAAATGTTCTAGAGATGAGAGCAGTGCTTTTAGCATTGCAAGCCCTTCAAGACTCTCTTCCCTTGGGAACGATAGCAATCCAGACGGACAACATGTCTGTAGTGTGGTATATCAACAAACAAGGCGGAGCCAGGTCCTATCCCCTATGTCGAGAAGCACTCAGACTGTGGCAATGGGTGATTTCTTCTCAGCGGTTTCTGATAGCAACGCACATCCCCGGGAAGTCCAATCAAATCGCGGACAAGTTGAGCAGAGCTATCCTCATGCCTCACGAGTGGTCTCTGAAAGATTCTATTGTGGAGAAAATTTTTCTCAAGTGGGGTCAGCCTTGCTGCGACCTTTTTGCTACTCCCCAAAACAGCAAGTGCAGAGATTATTTCACCCTATTCCCGTTACCAGGCCAGTCCAGCAGAGACGCTCTAGTCCAAGTTTGGCCCCGGGGACTTCTGTATGCATTTCCTCCCTTCCCACTAATCTCTCAAGTGATACAGAAAGCTATTGCTCAGAAGGCCTCTCTGATCCTCATTGCTCCTTACTGGCCTCGACAGGTTTGGTTTCCCTTTCTACATCAATTTCTGTTGGAGCAACCTTGGCATCTGGACCTAGTTCCAGATCTTTTGATCCATCAATCGGGTCAGTTACATCGCTCCCTCCCCTCTCTGAACCTCACTGCTTGGTTCCTCCAATTCCAACCTTAGTCAGGCTTGCTCAAATATCTCAATCTGTTCGAGATATTTTGATAGCTTCCCATAAATCTTCCACTCGGAAGATTTATCTTAGTAAGTGGAAACGTTTCGCCTATTGGGCTCAAGGAAGGGACATAGATCCTTTCACTGCTTCCATCCAGATAGTCCTTGATTTTCTAGCTGAACTCTTCCATGCAGGTTCATCTCCTTCTACTCTTAAAGTTCAATTGGCAGCTATTTCTAACTTTCATGTGGGCATTTCAGATTCTGCCATCATGTCTCACAGGCTTTGCAAAGCTTTTTTGAAGGGAGTTTTTCTTCTCAGACCTCCTATAAGAAATCCTCCTCCTTCTTGGGACCTTAATTTAGTTCTCACATCTTTGATTCTTCCCCCTTTCAAACCTGCAGCTTCCTGTTCATTGAAATTGCTATCCTGGAAGACTCTCTTTCTGGTAGCTATTACTTCAGCTAGAAGGGTCTCAGAACTTCATGCACTCAGCAGTCGACCTCCGTATCTATTGTTTCATAAAGACAGAGTATCCTTACGAACCAATCCATCCTTTTTACCTAAAGTAGCTTCTGCGTCTAACCTAAATCAAACCATTGACCTCCCTGTGTTTTTTCCTAACTTTTCTAACAAGTCTGAACAAAAATTGCATTGGTTAGATGTTCATCGTCAGTTAAGGTATTATTTGGATAGAACCAAACAGATCAGGAAAACTAACCAATTGTTTGTCTCTTATGCAGAAGGCAGAAAGGGACTTTCAGTTTCGAAGGTATCCCTCTCCAGATGGCTAACATCTCTGATTTCCTTTGTTTACGAAATTAGACACCAAAAGCTGCCTAGCAAACCTAAGGCCCACTCCACCAGAGCTTTGGCTACTTCTATAGCCTTCCAAGACAGACTGCCTATTGACACCATTTGTGCAGCGGCTACTTGGGCTAATCCTCACTCTTTCATTTCTCATTATAGGTTGGATTTAGCTTCTAGACATAGAGCTAACTTTGGTTCCACTGTTCTCAAGAGTCTGTTCCGATAGGCCACCCGGGACAAGGTGCTAGGGACGCGGTCCCATCCAGCAAGAATGAAGGCGAGATGGACAACTTAACATATAGAAGTTATGTTCTTACCATAACGTTCCATGTTAGTTGTCTTCTTCTCGCCTTCTTCTTAAGGCCCCACCCTCCTTCCCCCTAGCCTGGACAGACCTAGAGGAGTTTGATTGTGACCTCTTTTTCTACCACCTCTATTGTATATAGGTATATGCTATACTTTGCGTATATTCCTTTCATCAGGTTTCAGGTCACCTTCTTCCCTTCCTTTTATAGAGGTGGGTTTTTCCCTTTTTTCAGTGGTTCTGGAGTTACTTTTTGGCTGGGCCTAGCTTACAAACGAGATCTGAGGTAATACCGCCTAGCATTGTGGGATATAAGGGGAGCCTCGAGCCGGTGGAACCAACTCTCGAGCTTTTAGAGTGGCCGGGTCGGAGCCGAGGTCGGCTCCGAACCCATCCAGCAAGAAAGAAGGCGAGAAGAAGACAACTAACATGGAACGTTATGGTAAGAACATAACTTCTATTTCAACATCACACCTAAAGCTGGGGCAAGATTTGTGGCACTTTTCCTGAAGGGCATACTACCCTGTTTTTCCACAGGACTGCTAACCACACAAAGACAGGTTAAGAAAACTTTTAGTATCTTACCTGAAGTTATAACTGCAGTAGTTAGTTGCAGGAAGAGGGTAGTACATTTGTGCTATCAACGTACCGTAATTGTAGATGGATGAATGTAGTCATTGATGTTGTCTCGTTCCCCCACTCTTTACTATATTTGCAACAGGGGAATACAGGACTGGGTTGGGGTTCCAACTTAGTCCCTTTCCCCTTCTCTCCTTACCAGGCAAGTCTTCTGCTTTCTTTACCCCTTCATGTTAGTCTGTGTGTTCTGCTAATACTGTGTCTTTAGGACTACTACTTGCCCAGGCGAGGATCTTCTATTTTCTCACTTTCTTCATAAGCCTTACTTGTGGTCAAGAAAGAATGGAAGATGCCCAAGCATGCATTTTCCTTTGTACTTGTATTTGGAGAAGTTTGAGTGGACTGCATAAAATTTGTGTAGGGGAGAATGGAATGAGCTCTGAGATTCTGGCTTGAATGTAAGACTGTGTGCATCAGAGATCTTTGAAGGTATGACTGTAGCACTGACTGTATGCTGTCTACAGATATGGTAAGTTCATAACATGACTGTACCACTTTCTTGAAATGTCCAGGGCAGAAGCGTTCATGCTGCCTCTGCATGTGGACCTTGTAGCACATTACACAGAAGCCCAGGTACACTGAAATTTAAGGACCCTACAGCTCACTGCATGGATGATATGTCCTTGTTCCTTTTTTTAGGCGCTAGTTTGCTGAAGATTTACTAAACAGCATGAGGGAAGATAAGCTTACAATCAGGAAATCTTATGTAGCCAAATAGAAGAGATTCTCCCTCTGGTTCTAGAGGAAGAATCAAGACCATATTCACCTTTAGTCAAAATGCTTCTCCAATAGAGGACTTCCAAGATGACCACACGAGTAACAGCTTTAGTCAAAGTGCTTCTCCAATAGAGGACTTCCAAGATGACCACACGAGTAACAGCTTAATTTCAGCTCTCACAGTGAGAAAACAAAAACTCTGAAGAGAGAGCCAGTGAATTTGTCTTTGTGTGAATTGCAGTTACTGGCAGATAAATACACTGCCTGGATGCTGTCAAAGAAGAAATTTAGAGAATCTGAAAAAAAATCCTTCACCAAAACTGAGGGGAAGACACTGGCTTGGAAGAATCCTACAACTGTTAAGCAAAAAAACAGTTCAAGCTCCAGCTTTGTGCAAGACATGACTTTCAGTAATCCTCAGGCAAAAGAAGAGAAATGTGCCCAGATAAAATGCTGAAGGTGCATAACTCGTATAATAAAAAGCTGGACAAAATGGAAGAAGCTTTCAGTAGATATTCAGGTGCACAATACTGCAATAATCAGAGATCAAAATGAAGAAAAAGCTGGCTGAGTATGAGACTGCTCAAGAAGAGAGGTTTCAAAAAATGGTGCAGTTACAGAACAGAACATACAGGGAAAATCAAGATTTTCTGTTGTACCAGAGAAACTGGAGGGAAGATAAAGACTCTAATTTTATGAAAGCACAAATAAGCAACTGGACTGGTATTCCACCATAGGAGCTGTTAATTGAAAGGGTTCATTGTGTGTATGTTCCAGACATGGCCATGAGAAAGCACTCTAGATCGCTAATAGTAAAGATGCAGTCCTACCTGCAGACAACTGATTCTGGCAAAATTATGACAGAAGGGCAAAGTACTAAAAGTTGGAGACAATAGTGTTTGTGGGAAATGATTACTCACTGGACATTTGACAAAAGAGGAACAAATGTATTCCAGCAATCAGGAAAAGTCGAGAGGCAGGTGTTGAGATTCAAGCTGGTGTGTCCAGCTACCTTCAGAATATTTTTTTCCATGAGGATCAGTCATTTTTTGATGCAGAATGGGCTAAGGAGGAAATACAAAAGCTTGTTCACCAAAAAGTGAGCTCTTGGAGTGGGACTCTGCTTCTTATTTTTGATGATAAAGCTCATACAGACATTTTGCCAGTGAAACGTTTTCAAAAGCTCCAAAGAAAAATGCTTGAGAGACTGAGAAAGGCACAGGAGTAGACTGGAAGAACTGGGAGTATATTGGAAATGAACCAGAGACTGGAGTTGGGGGATGGAAATCAATAGGAAGAAAACCAGCAACTCAAAAATTAATACACAAATATGGGATTACAAAGCATCAATCAAATTTGTGAAATATGGCAGAACAAGAAAAACTGGAAGTATTGGACTTTTTTTACTTAAAGTTGTAGGGGACTTCAAAGCATTTGCCCTACTTCATGTCATTAATATTTGAAAGAACGTCAAAGGAAAGGGAAGAGGAGAGAAAGATTTAATTATAAGTAAAACAGTTTTTGTTTTTAACAGTATTTTTATGAAACATTTCATTGCATAAACTGCATGTTATATATTGTAAAGCATTTTCAGTTTTGTTTGCATGTTATAAGGATACTAAATTAAATGGGTGCCCCCCTTTTTCTCCTTTTTTTCACTTTTAAGAAGTGCAGGCATTGCAGTGTAAAAAGAGAAGAAAGCCTGGCATGGACAAAGGCATGTTTAAGATAAGTTAGAGCCTAAGGTTGTTTGGGGATGAGGTATAAAGGTATACAGATATGATAGAAGTAGAGTTGATATGCTTAGAGGAATGACTGGATTAAGGCCTCTGGGTTGATCTAATAAGTTTTAAGTGGAAGCAAGTAAATAAGAGAAGACTGAATGAATGCAAAGAAAAGTTTTCCTTTTATTAAATAAATGTTCACAGTGTAACATAAGCTTATAGCTGATGGCAACAGTATGACTGTTTTTTAAATTTCTATGGAAACAAGCTGAGAAGATGGCAATAGTTTAATGATAACAATTAATGTTTTTTTGAAGGCACTCAGGTTGGTTTCAACGTGTGGGAGAGAAATAAAGGCAAGACAAAAAGGGTCTATATTAGATCATCGAAATGGCAGAATTTTGAATGATCTAATATCGAACCCAAGATCGTGAATGCTGAAAACAGCGAAGCTGCACAAAATCGAATTCTTTCCTAGGGAAAGAATTTGGTTGGCCGTTATTGTGGCTTTGCTGTTTTCAGCGATGCGGTGGAAAGTTACGGGTTGGGTTAAGGTAAGTGTGTGATTGTGCGGACATTCGGGTTAGGGCACGGGTTGGGTGAGTTAGGGTTAGGGTGAGAGTCAGGTAAGTCTGCAATTGTGACAGAATTTGGGGTTAGGGGCGGGTTAAGTGAGTTAGGATTAGGGCGTGGGTGAGGTGAGTGTGTGATAGTGAGAATTTGGGGTTGGGGCGGGTTAAGTGAGTTAGGGTTAGGGCACGGGTGAGGTGTGTGCGATAGTGACGGACCTTAGGGTTAGGGTCTGGGTTAAGGTAAGTGGAAAGATAGTAGTGTATATGCAGTGTAGTGTAGGGTTAGATGTAACTTTTAAATGTATGTGTGTGGATTGCTGCTTTTTAGTGTGCTTGTGATGTGTGTGTTTCACGGAACAGCGAATATTTTCCCTGGGATAAAATTTGCTGTTTTGAGGTTTTGATATTGTTAGGCTTCGGGTTTTGCAGTTCAGTGTTACGGCATTCAATAATGAGCCGTTTCGATGATCTGATATTGACCCAGACAGAAAGACAGCCTTTAGTGTAGGTACAGGCTGAACCATGCGTCTTAGCATGCATAACCTTAATTACAGGTCAGTTTAAAGCCTGTGAGTGTAGCTGTCAGTTTGGGACAGTTGTTCCTATTAAAAGGGTTAAATTTCATTATTTGAAGGTGTACATAGTTATGTGTTTGGATTAAGTTAATAAGTTATGGGAGTATTGTGGGGTGTGCTTGCTTTTTGTTTGAGTGTTTTCATTAAAACAAAAAGTCTTGCAAGATGTGACATAGGTTCAAATGGACATGAAAAGAAACAACTGTATAAAAGATTGACCTGCCAAATGTTAGTGCAAGCATGTAACACAAAAACTGAAGATAGAAATTTAAATAAAACTGTTATATATAACAGTTGGGAACAGTAACTTATAATAATGGCAAAACTTACGGTCTATGTTATCTTAGAACTTGAATGGTTGGTCTCACAGGTATATACAAAAATAGAGAGTGGTGGAATATGTTGAGAAATGCAGAGTGCATATGCAACAGGAGAGAAAATTGGAAAGAAATGGGCATGTAAATGTGATGAGAATTCAGGATGGTTATGTAGCAAAATATCTGGGATAATGGAGAAAAGGGGAGTACTTGTATTAATTGCTAGAGGAGCTCCAATTGTGAAAGAAGAGAAAAATATAATGGTAGATATGTGGCAGTAAGGGACTACTGGCAAGGGAGGATGATTACACTGGCATGTATTTATATTCCACCTAAAACTGCTACAGTGGAGCTTAACAAAATTCTGGGAGAAATAATCAGCTCTCAGCAATGGATATTAGTTGCATGTAGGGAACTGGAATTTGAGTTGCAACGGTGAGGATATGTCTGTGGGCCTAGAATGGAAAATATAACAAAAGAGGGTATATGTTTGAAGAAATTTATGAAAATATTTTGTATGGAAAATGTGAATTAAGTAGTAGGAGCTTGGAGAGAATTTACATATTATTCCACTAGGTACAGAAACTGGGCTAAGTTAGACAGTAATTATATTTCACAGAAATGTGCATTTAATTGAAAGTTTTTACACAAATCCAATAACTATTTCAGATCATGCACCAATAATAAAGATAAAAATGCAGGATAATGAAGTAAAAATTACACTCTGGTACTTCCTCATCTGTTTGTTAAAAAGTGAGGAATTTAAGGAATGGGTAATGGAAATGTTTTGAGAGTTATTAAGAAAGACAGAAATTTCTTCATTAGCTAGTGGAGTTTAAAAATAGGGTAGAAATGAAAGAAAGAGAAATGGTTATGAAGTAAACGAGAATTTTTTTAGAAGGACCTTCGAAGGTTAAAGTATTGCAGAATAAGGCAAATCTCAGAGAACAAGAAGGGGCGCAACTGCAGAGAGCTAAAAAGAAAATAAGTGACTATTTGGATAATATGCATGAGTTTAGAAAGATTGCTGTTAATGTACTGTTTTTTTCAAACACCTTTATTGAATTATCACTTGTGACATAGGCAACTTTAGATTTATACAAAAGTAATCAGACTATTATCAAATTACCATTAGCAAATATTCTGCTTCACATATATTACTATACGTCATAGAACCTAAACAACATTGCATAAATTATTCAATTTCTGTCCCATTTTTTAAACAAGAAGCACCTTTATTAAACCATCACTTATGACATACGCAGTCGTACATTTATACACAATCCCAGTCACAAGCATTTTACATCACAAACCATACTTGCACACTCCCAGTTGCAAACATTATGCATCACTTGTAATCTACCCAATCTTTCTCACTCAAACATTACATAACTCATATAAGTACTGCTGCCTTTTAGGCCTCATTCCCCCTTGTATGTATTGCTTCTACAATTCCCATTTTTTTCTGTGTAGTTTGCTCCTATCCTTTTGTAAAGATCTCAATTCCAGTTTTATCTCTATTACAATATTCACTACTTCTAGTATAGTTGGTTTAGATTTTGATTTCCATTTCCTAGTAATTGCTTTTTTGGCAGCCACCATTAGTAGACACAGCAAGGCCTTACCATGTCTAGGCAATTTGTGTTCTCTATCATAGCTCAGAAAATTCATCTCCTTTGTCACGCCAGTCTGCCCACCCAGCATCTCTGACATTGCATCCTGCAGGGAATCCTTAAAGTCCATTAACTCACCACACTCCCAGAAAGCATATTCCCAGTTACCTCTTTCTTCTTTAAAACTCCCAACATTTACGGTCTACCTGAGGAAAAATTCTCTGGAGCCTACTTGCGGTATACAAATATCTGTAAACATTTCCAGACAAAAATCCTAAGTCATCTAGATTTTGTTGTATATTTTGGAGACATACATATATCCTCCTATTGTTTCTTTAATTATTCCTTTTTTAATGGCAGCTTCTGTTCTAGATTATATTAAAAACTGTACTAATGCTGGTCTTTCATTTAGGACCTCCCTATTTCTTTCTCTTTGCCTATACTCTGATATCAATCCCTGATAGGGAAGGCAATCTCTAACCTGCAGTCCAAATAAATTCCTGGCATCTTCCAGTCTGTCATCTTTCCATCTCTAGATATTAGCTCCAAATATCTTGGTTCCTTTGCCAGTTTTGTCCAGTAAATTCCAGCCCCTTGTTGCCTATTGTCTGTATCCCTAATTGCAGTCATCCCTCGTGGCAGGATCTCCTTTCTCCATTCCAGTGTTGGTTTAGTTCTTAGAATACTTTCTGCTACGTTATGGCTATTATATTCTGCATGATTATTGTTATTCTCCTTAAAGGCCTACAAAAAAAATCCCAGTCTCTTGTTTCTTGAGCTTCCCCCATGTTTCATCATCATCCCTTTCCACTTTGTATTATAGTTTTCTGCTTGTGCTATGTATAGGAGTCTTAACTGTGTAGCTCTGAAAACACCCTTAAAATTGGGTAATCCCAGTCTGCCCTGTTCTACTGGAAGGATAAGTTTATCCCACTTGACTCTTGCTGACTTCCTTTCCCAGATAAAGTCCTTCAGCTCTTTATTAATTCTACCCACAACTTCTCCTCTGGTTGATAAAAAATATGCGTGACCTGTGTATAAGACGAAAGGGACTCGAAACATTTTTAACTGCTTGTATCATGCTATCCATATCAATAAAACAAAGCTTCCATGTTTTCAGTTTTTGTGTTACTTTTTGTTTAGTTTCTTCCCACATATCCTTAGCTGCCACACTAGAATAATTTTCAATCCATGCTTCTAAATATTTTATTTTGTCATGTCCCCATAAATATGGGTATTCTAAACCAGTTTGTGTGGGTATATAATTTACTGCTAATGCCATTGTTTTATATTCATTCTCAAACTGTTCCACAACACTGTAATGTATCTTTCTGCTTTTGTCGGGTACAAAATGTCATCTGCAGATAAAGCCATATGTTCATGATTACCATACCAATTATATCCTTCAATTTCCTAGTCCCTTATTTTCTTTGCCAGTGGTTGTAAATATAATGCAAATCATAAAGGGAAAAGAGGACACCCTTGCCTGGTTCCTCTGCTCAAGCTGAAATTATCAGTGAGGACCCCACCCACTTTAATTTTCGCCTCCTATCCCTCATGTATTCTTCTAATCAACCATATATTTTTCTGAAAATGCCAATTCTTCCATTGCCCAGCTGATAAAAGTCCAAGCTTACTCTGTCAAATGCTTTCTCTGCATCAAAACCCACCAACAACAATGGTATTTTCTTACATTCAGCTTCCCTCTGGATCATCAGTATTCTATTAATGTTGTCAAATGTTTTGTCTCTACTTCACACAACCACAGTGATCCATGTCTATCAGTTTTGGCATTACTTTTGCCATTCCTTTAGCTGTTATAGACATGAACACTTTCTTATGGTTTAGTATTGAAATGGGCCTGTATGAAGCTGGATCTGATGGATCCTTACCCATTTTAGGTGTTACAGCTGCCACTACTTTCTTCCAGGACAGTGGTACTTCTCCTCCACTTTAAGATATTAAACAAAACCTGTGGAAAATGTAAAAGGCAAAATATGCAAATTATAACACCAGGGACTTTAGTTAGCGCTTTCGGCTGGTGATGCCAGCCTTCCTCAGACATTCAAAAAAGCACACACAATCATATGACCACCCTTTAAATATCCTCACATTAACACAAATTAATTAATTCTTAAAGTCAACTTGCACATTAATATAAGGAATTTTCACCATTTAAAACCATCTATAAAATGTTAAATTGAATTTTACTTAAAAACATTTCTGTTTTCCAAATACTTTTAATTTCAGCACAGTAGAAATAGATACAACATTGTTTAACCCAGGGAACACCGAAGCATTTAAGAATAAAATCCACCGTAGCTCATGTTGTTCAGGCAGAATATTCCATGGTATTCTGCTTGAACAATGTGAATTATGGTGGATTTTATTCTTAAATGCTTCGGTGTTCCCTGGGTTAAATTATATTGTATCTGTTTCTAGTGTGTTGAAATTAAGTGTTTGGAAGATAGACATTTTTTTAAGTACAATTTAATTTAACATTTTTATATATGGTTTTAAATGGTGAAATTGACTTACATTAATGTGTAAGTTGACTTTAAGAATTAATTTGTGTTAATGGAAGAATATTTAAAGGGTGGTCATATGATTGTGTGTGTTTTTTTTTTGAATGTCTGAGGAAGGCTGGTATCATTGGCCAAAAGAGCCAAATAAATGAAGTCCTTGGTGTTATAATTTGCATATTCTGCCTTTTGCTGTTCGTTTGTTCTACAGTTTTGTTGGTTCCAGTTTCGTTGTTGTTTAAACAAAACCTTCCAGATCTTTATCAGTTTTTTCCTCCTAGCTTCCAAACTTCCACAGGAATATCATCTATTCCTGAGGACTTTCCTGTAGATTGGTTATACTTCACAATTTTTATCTCATCTCCTCCTTTCTTGTTAGTAATTAAACCTTGTCTGCCAATAACCTTGGCATATTTTATTCTTTCATAAACATTTCTGTTTGTATCTTTTCTTGATTTTCCTATTTCTCTGTTTTATAGAGACATTCATAGAATATCCAAAATATTTTTAATACTTAAACATCTCTTGTTACCTTCTTTGTTATAGGCTTCTTGAGTTTGGCAACAGCCCTTTCTACTTTCTGTTGCCTGAGTCATTGTGCTAAAAGTTTTTGTGCTCTAGTGTTAATATATAAAAAAAAAAAGTTGCTTAACAGCAATCTTTCTAAGCTCAAGTATATTATCGAGGTAATCCCTTATTTTCTGCCTAACATTCTGCAGTTGAGCCTCCTCTGGTTCTGTGGGATTCCCCCTATTCAGCAGTACATTCACATTTGTCAGTCCCTCTAAATAATTGTTACTGCTTAACAGTAGCTCCCTTTCTTTTATTTCCACCCTATTTTTAAACCCCACCTTAATTTTATCCTACCTCCCTAGCTATATTTTCAGAAGATGTTTCTATCCTCTGTAACAGCTCCTGAATAATCTGCAGTACTCATTCCTTAAATTCCTCTCATTTGAACACATATGAGGGGAAAATGCCAATGTCTCATTTTGATTACCCTATTTTTTATTTTAGCTGTTATTGGTGCATGATCTGAAATAGTTATTGGGTGGGTATCAAGAACTTCAATTAAATGCACATGTTCCTGTGAAATATAAATTCTGTCTAGCCTAGCCCAGTTCTTATATCTGGGGGAATAATATGCAAATTCATTCCAAACTCCTATTACTGAATTCACATCTTCCTCGCCAGATATTTTCATAAATTTCTTTAAAAAATCTACCTTTTTTGTTATTTTTCCTTTCTGGGTTCCCAGACGCACACACATCTTAACTGCTGCAAATCAAGTTCCATTCCCCACATGTAAGCAATATTCCTTGCTGAAAGCTGATTATTTCTTTCAGAATATTCTTAAGCTGCATTGCAGCAGTTTTAGGTAGAATGTAAATACATACTAGTGTAATCCTCCTCCCATGTCAGTAGCACCTTACGTCTGCAAGTCTGCCATTATTGTTTTTTTTTTTTATAATTGGAGCTCCTGTTGCAATTAATATAAGTACTCTTCCTTTATCTCAGGTATTCTGCTGAGTAACCATCCTGAAAACCTTTATCAAATTCACATGTTAAGTTATTTCCAAGTGTGTCTCCTGTAACATAGCTAATTTGCACTCTACATTTTTTAATGTAGTTCATTACTCTTTCTTGTTTATATTTTTCTGTGAGGCCATTTACATTTAAAGACATTAAAGAAAGCATTGTTGTATTAAAAAGTTATTATTCCCACTTTTTATGTATAACACCTTTTTTGCTAAATGTCTAGTTCCAGCTTTTGTCACATGCATACACTGTTTGGCAGGCTGAACTTTTGTACAGTTTTCTGTCGTATACATTTGAGCCTGTGTCACATCTTATAAAACTTTGTGTTATTGAAAGCCCTCAAATAAAAAAAAACACACACACCCAGTACCCCTCTAAAACCTATTAACTTGACACCAACACACAAAACTATGTACACCTTCATATATTGAAGTTTTACCCTCCTAACAGGAAAAAAGTCCCAAACTGACAGCCACACTCGGACTTGAGTTAACCTAAAAGAAAGGTCATCCATGCTAAGATGCATGGTGCATCCTGTGCTTATACCAAGTGCTGACTGGTTTTGTCTTATCTTTATAGCTCTCCCAGCTGGGAAAACCCCTGAATATTTTCAGAAAATATTAAATACCATGGGTAACCCCTGAATGCTTTCAGAGCACATTATCTACTTTGGGGGAAAAACAAATGCTTTCAGAGAACATTATCACTTAGCCAGTTTCCCAGTTTTTTTTTTCTCAGCCAGTCACTTTCCACCAGGCTATAGCCAGTTTCTCTTTATCAGAATGTCTCCACGGGGACATGAGAACCAGGCAGCCAGTTTCTCTTTATCAGATTGTTTCCATAGAAACGTGAAGACCAGCTGCAGAATTGTTACTGAGCTTACATGTATTTGCTAGAAAAGAAGCCTGATAATATTCAGTGTTCTTTTTCATTTACTTGCTCTCTCTTAAAACTTGTTAAATCAGTCTAAGGTCTTGAATCCAGTCATTTCCCCATGCAAGAATGAGAAAAAAAACATAAATTTTTCTTTTGTCATGCTTTTAACAAGGCGTTTTTGTACATTGCAGTGCCTAAATTTCTTAAAGCTGAACAAGGAGAGAGAGAAGGGAGAAAGAAAAGAAAAACAGCAGCATCTGTTTATAGTCCCCATTACACTTAAAAATAACTGAACAAACTTTACTTTATAGCATGTAAAGAAAACCGCATACCACAAAATTGGTACTATTTAAGAAAAAAAATCTTTACTTATAGTTAACTTTTCCCTCCTCTTGCCCTCCCCAAAGCACTTTTCCGAACATTGACATGAAGTCAGGCATAGAAGGCCAGAAGTCCAACAAGATCTGGAAAAGTCCAATATTTCCAGATTTTCTTGTCATATTTCACAAATATAACTATTGCATTGTAATCCCATATTAAGTTACTGGTTTTATTACCGTTCTCCAAAAACCTGTGTCTACTTCATTTCCAATGTACTCTTGATACTTCCAGTCAGCTCTCCTGCTCCCTTCCTTCTCTCCAACATTTTCTTTTGAAAATTTTGAAAAAGTTTCGCGGGTGTAGTCCCTTTGTGGTCTTTATTACCAGAAGAACAAGAAGCAGAATCATCTTCCAGTTCACAGCTTACTTTTTGTTGGGCAAAGTTTGGTACTTCCTCCTTAGCATGTACTTCATCAAAAAATGATTTTGTCCCTCCAGGGAAGAATACCTTGAAGACAGCTGATTACAGTATTTTGAATCTCACACTTGCATCTCGACATTCCATGAATAGTGGAATAAATTTGCTCCTCTTCTGTCTGATGTACAATGAGTAATCATTCTTCACAAACACACTGCTGTCTCCCACTTTCAGTACTTTGTCTTTCTGCCACAATTTTGTCAGAATCAACTCCTCCTGCTGGTAGGATTGCATCTTTACTATTAAAGGTCTAGGTTGCTTTCTTATAGCCAGCTTTGGTTTATACACACAATGTGCCCTTTCATCTAATAACTCCTGCTGTGGAATACCAGTGCAGTTGTTTATTTGTGCTTTTATAAAGTTAATGCAGTCAGTTCCTTCCAGTTTCTCTGGTATAGCTGAAAATCTCCAGTTTTCTTTATGCGCTCTGTCTTCTAATTCTATTTTTTAAAAACATCTCTTCCCGGACAGTCTCATGTCAGCCAGCCTTTTCTTTCTTTTGACCTTTGATTTTTGTAACTTTATCATCTCATTTGAATGTGTTTAAAACTTCTTCCATTTTTTCCAGACTTTTGTGTTGATGTACTCCATGTTTTGTTTATTTTAACCATGTCTGTATGCAGTTGTCTGTCTTCTTGTAGGTTAGTGGAAGTCGTGTCTGAAGTTTACATTGCTTTTTGTTGAACAGCTGTATAATGTTCCCCAGTAAGTGTTTCTTCCTCACTTTTTGTGGCTGATTTTTTCCAGGTCTTCTGTATTTCTTTATTCCTAGCATTCAGGCAGTGCACTTACTAGCCAGTTACTGAAATTCACACACAAACACACGCTTACTGCCTTCTCTGCTGAGTTTCTGTTTTCACTCTGGGAGAGCTAGAAATAAGCTGGTACTCAAGGTGCAGCCATCTTGGAAGTCCTCTCAAGCCGGAGCACAAAAAACTTCTTGCGCAACAACTCAGGAAACAAAGTAGAAGGGATTGTTGCTACGTTTAGGGTACTTATAACAAAGAAATAATTAAAGATCCTATGTTAAAAATCTCAGAGTTGATTATAGAATTAGCTGTGGTGGGGGGTGCCAGAGGGGTGGTGATTTCCGTTGATTGATGAACTGCATTGTCAGTCATGTGGTTTCAGCCATGTGGATTTCAATATGGTCATTCATCGATGAATTGAAATAGATCCAAAAATGCCACTGTTGTTATTGGGTCTTTATAAAAAGAAAGCATTCAGTAGAGTAAGCTGGGGTTTTATGAGTAGGGCAGCATAAGCATTTGCATTCATTGACAGAGCAGTAAGGTTTAGTAAGAGAATATATAAAGAATCTGAGGTGAAAATTAAAGTTGGGGGGTTCCTGTCTAATAAACTGTGTCTGAACAGAGTAGGCAGGCAAGGGTGTCCTCTTTCTCATTTATTTCTGATATATTTAGAACCATTAGCTAAGAAAGTAAGGGGCGCAGACATTCAAGGATATAATTGGTATGGAAAACAAGAAATGTTGGCTTTATTTGCAGATGTAATTATTCTGTACCTGAAAAAAAAACAGAAAAGTACATCTCAGTGTTGTGGAACATTGTAAGACAGTTTCAAGTCTTTTCAGGATATAAAATTAATGAAGGTAAAACAAAGACTGTGTACCCACACACTAATTGGTCAGCAATATCAATATATTTATGGAGACATGATAAAATGATGTGCTTAGGATTTTGGGTGTTAAAAAGGTTTCTATTATGATGGCTAAGGGTATGTGGGAAGAGACTAAACAAAAAGGTAATACAAAAACTAACTGGAAACTCTTGTTTGTGGAGAGAAGTTGTGGATAGCAATTCATAGAGTTGAGGGGAAGAGGGCAAGAGTCAAGTGGGATAAGTTGATCCTTCCAGTAGACAAACATGGATTGGGATTACCTGATTTGAAGGGATATTTTAGAGCTACACGGTTAAGGTTAAGCACAAGCAGAAAGCTGTAGTTCTTGGTGGAGAGGGATGATGATGGTGAAACGAGGGGATGCCCAAAAATATGGAGAAAAGGGATTTTCAATGCAGATCGTTAAGGTGAATAACAGTAGCCATAGACAATGTTATATTCATAAAGTAGCAGAAACTATTCTAAGAACTAAGCCAACATGGGAATGGAGAAAGGATATTCTGATGATAGGGATGACTGCAATTAGGGGTAAAGAGAATAGGTAGGTTGAGGTAAGAATTTACTAGAGAAAGGTGGCCAAAGAGCCAAGATATTGGGAGCAAATAGAGGGGGAAATGGAATGGGAAGAGGCCAAGAATGCATTTGGACTGCAGGCTAGCAACTGCCTTTCCTGTCAAGGATTGATGCAAGAGTATAGGGAAAGAGAAAGGGAGAGGAGATTGCTACGTGAAAGAGCAGCACTGAATCTAGAAGAGAAGCTGCTGTTAAAAAGTGATAATTAGGCATTTAAAATATTGGATGATAACTTAAGGAATCAGAGGAGGTTAAAAAAGATTGGGATGAGAAATTGGATAAGCAATTCACAAAGAAACAATGGGCAGCTATATATAAGGCTCACAAATGTACAGCAGTCTAGAAGGTGTAGGATTTTGGCTTGGAAGTGTTAGCATAGATGTTTTTATACCACAAGCAGACTCTTATGATCGTTGGAGGTCTGATGGGAAAGTTAATGGGGAACACATTTTTGGGGAGTGTAATGAGTTGGCAGGCTTTAAAAATTCCCTGTAGACTACTGTGTCAGAAATGCTGGATGAGCAAGTTGATGTAACTAAGGAAATTTTTTTTTTTGAGCTGGGATACAGGATTTGAATTGCCTAAACATGGTAAGATTGTGCTAAGTTTTATTCCGGTGGTGGCTGCTAAAAACGCAATTATTAATAAATGGAAATCAAAATCTAAACCATATTGGAAGTAGTGAATTTAATAGATAAAAGAACTGGAAGTGGGATCTTTAGAAAAGGATAGGAGCAAAGTACATAGGTAAAAATGGAAATTGTGGGAGCAGTACCTGCAGAATAATGTTTTGGATGAGGTTTAAGGGAAGGAAGGAATTGAGTGAGCTATGTAATGCTGGACTGACAATGACTGTACAGATTATCTGTGATGTATAATTTTGTAACTAAGAATGTCAATTTTTTTCATTTATGTATGTGTATGCTTATGTCATAACTGGTAATTCAGTATTCAGTAAAGATGATTAAAAATGCTTCTATGGTATGCCTAAGGTGCAAAGGATGGTACTAGTGTATACCTGAGTTTAGTTGCATCTGTCAGCTTGCATGCCTACATAGGTTCATAGGAAGTTACTAGGCTAATGGCCTTAGGGCCTTTACAAGCCTAGCCTTGTAAAAACCCTTGTACCTAATTGACCATAGTTAAATGGTCATTGTTAGAGCAATTCTGTGATGAGCACCAACTACCCCTGTCCATGAGGCACATGGGTGCGACCTCCAGGGTGAATTTATGGTCACCCATCAAGTTATCAAGGTTGTGCTTAAATAGGGTCATTGAGGTGCTCTGCTTCATGAGAAGTGGGAGCTTATTCCAGAGGAGTGGCAATCTCTGAGAGATGTATCTGTTTCTCCAGCATGTTTTGTTATTGTCACAGGCTAGGTTGAGATCCCTGGAGCGAGTGACTCTTGTCCCATTTGATTTGCAGTTATGCAGTATTTCTGTTAGGGCGGAGTCCGAGACTGCTCAGTAGGCCAGGCATGGGTCACCTCTCAGCAACTTGTATGATACAGAGTATAGTAACAGGGCTTTCGATCTTTTCATGTAAGTCATGTTTTGGAGGTCCTGGATTCTGTTGGTTAGAAGCCTCTGTGCTCTTTCCAGTTGCTGCAGGTGTCTGGAGAGCTACAGTTGTACTCAATTAGTGGTCTGATAAGCGTCGAGTACAGCACAGTTATAACCTCCTTAGTCTTGGATGTGATGCCCTTATTTGTGAGATGCACAATGTAGAAGGCTTTCCTTACCACTGTGGTCACATGGTGATTGAAGTTTAGATTGCTGTCAGCCTGTGTTCTCAAGTCTTGCACCAATGGGTTTGAGCTTAGATGGGTGCTACCTATGTCATAATTAGCATAGGCTACTTCTTTGCCAAAGGGGATAATGAGGCATTGTTTTGCATTTAGTTTCAATTCCTGACTTTGGCACCAGTCATTATTCTGTGTCTGCCTTTTCTGTAATATATTTACATCGTTGGGGACTCTGTGATTGTGCCCACTTTGCAGTCATCTGCAAACTTGGCCACAGGTCATTTACTTCCATCTGGACCTCAGAGAAATAGATTTCAAATAGTAGAGGGCCCTCCACAAATCCTTGTGGTACCCCACTGGTAACTGGTCTACTGGTGGAGGTGGACTCCCCAACTTTGACAGCATTCTGTTGGTGAGCCAGTTGGATACCCACTTAGTGACATATGGGTTAATCCCCAGTTGGAGGGTTTCTCAACGATCCCTGAGTGGGGAATTGTCAAAATCCTTGGCTAAATCAAAATAGGTGGTACGTACTGCTTTGCCCTAATTCAGGGCTTTGGTCATATTCTCAAAGAAGTCCACCAAGTTTAATAAGTAACATCTACGTTTGACTAAACCAAAATGGGTCAGGTCAAGAATTTGATGGTCGCCTGTGTTGTTAAGGTCCATGATGATTCTTTCCATAGCCTTGCAGATAAGGCTGGTTAGGCTTATGGGTCAATAGTTTCCTGGGTCGGTTAATGGACCCCCTTTGTGCAAGGTTATTACTGTTGCTATTCTCCACTCTGCCAGAACAAAGACGGTGCTCAGGCTATGGTTAAAGAGAGTGCCAAATAATTCCACTAGGTCTTGTTTTAGATTGTTTATTAAGAATCCTAGGATGTTTAGTCCCATAGAGGCTGTTTTTGGCCTTGTTAGAACACTTGTATGACCTGTTTGAAGATACGCTGTAGAGGACTGCTATTAGAAATGCTTTGGGGTATTGCTGGTGACGATAGGGGGGTGAAATTAGTGCCAAATCTGTTAGCTAGCAGGTTGGCAATTTTTCTCAGGTTCAGTGTGAGTGGCACCATCCACTATAAGTTTGGCACACAGCTGGGCATTCCCTTTTAGGTTTCAGACGTAGCTAAAGAATGCCTTATGGTTCTCTTTAGCTAGCGATGTTAATTTAGTCTCGTAACTAGCCTTAGAGAACTTTACAAGGAATCTGATTTGCTTTGGAAGGGTATTCTTCCTCTGTTGAGTAAGTTCCTTCTTGCTATTGGACACTAGTTTCTTTCTTTTGTTATATAACTTATTTATGCTTGCAGTCCACCAGGGTGGCTTGTTTTTTTTTTTTTTTGGGAGGACCTGGTTCTAGTCCTGTTAGGTACAGCTGAGTCAATGTATTTAAGTGGCTGTATAGGACTTTTGTCTACTCTTATGCATAGGAGTCATTGTTGGCTCTGTTAGCAGGGGCTTTGAAACTTTTTACACTATCGCTTAGTAGGCTGTAGTTTGCTTTGGAAAAACATTTCTGTTTGTGTGATCCTGTGGGGGGTGTCATTTCTGATCTTTACTTCAAACAAGACTGATTTATGGTCTGACCTTACCAAGGAAGGCAATACTCGGGGTAGTGCAGTGACCCATCCCCATGTTGGTGAGCACTAGCTCTAGGATGTTTGAGCCCTTTCTGGGGGTGCAGACCAACTGTTCCAGGGCATTTGAATTAAAATCCAGGAACCTCAGATTGATTGTGTTTGTGCTTATGTAAGTCGCCCAGTCGCTGGAAGGATAGTTGAAATCTCCCATGAACAAAGTGTTTGGCGGAATGCTGAGTGACTCTAGCAGTCCAGGTAGACTGTGTGCTGCTTCTGGTTCATGGTGAGGGACCTGCAGCTAGTGATGATGTGGTAGGGTGTTTTGTCTATACTTATTTGGACCTGGAGTAGCTCAAGAGAGTTGTACTGTTTTACTAATGAAGATGGATACACTTCCACCTTTGGTTCTTTAATGCTCATTTTGAGGTCTGAACATGTAAAAAGCATTGTAGCCTTGTACAGATGGGGTGCTGTCTGCTGTCTTGAACCAATTCTCCGTGACTGCACAGACGGCATCTTCCAAGGTGAGGAGTGCTTCCAGTGGGTGCACTTTACTGTTAGGCACCTAGCATTAAGCAGCATGACCATGAGTTTGTCTCTACTGGATTTCTTTACATCAGAAGTGTTGTTTTGACATTGCCTAAAGAAGGCACTATGGGGGAGGCAAGAGTCTTTGCTAGTGTCCGAAAGTCTTGAGACAGGTAAAAGCCACCTCTGTCAAAGCAGCATGGTCTGTCTTCCCAGGCTGTCAGATACTGGATCCCCCTGGAGTGACACCAGAAGCTAAGGCATTTAATGAAATCAGTAATTTTTTGTCTATATTGTGCCAGCTTTTTGCATCTTTTAAAACCAGTCAGTTTTTTATGCAGCTGTTGTATTTTGACACCACCTAGAAAATGTTTGTTGTCACATGACCCTAAAAGGTTTAAGAATTGCAAGTACTGTTGGAAATAACTTATTTTGCTGTTCCTTGAAGATTGTGTCAGCTTGAGTACAAACGCTTCCCTTGTCCTTAAAGTGGTAATGGAAATTTCCTTAAACCAAATTGTGCAGTTCACCCATTAGTCCCCCACCCCAACGTTCAGAACAAAGGAAAGATAATTTTGTATTATTTTGGGTGCGCTTAGATGACAGATATTTCTTAGAACAATAAATTTCAAAACGTCTGGGCATAATAGCTTTCACACAGGCATCAGTGGTGCAAGCAGCCAATGTAGCCTTCTCAGAGGAGTGAGTACATTTGCCATCCTAGAAGATATAACATTGTCCTCTGTTCCCATTTTCTTGAAACATTGTAAGCTGGATGTCGTGAGTACAGATAGGGCAAGTTTGCCATGATCTTCTGCAAGGCCTTTTGCAGTCCAATACGTTGGACTCTTCCACATACCAAACTTAAAGCTACACTAATAAGTAATATGACATTTTGTCGTAGTCAGTATTATTGTAGCACTGAGCCACTTAATGACCATAGCGCAGTTGTGTAAGGAACACTGCATAACTGTTTATGCTGTAGTGGATCACTGTTGTATTATCCTCCTATGTTTCCCTGTTTTTCCTTTGGGGTACCCTGGGTCTAAGATAGAGTACTCCTTTAAACATTTCATTTTCCCCTACCCCACTTCCACATCCATTCCTTTCATGGGGAGCTTGAGACCCTAAGTCTGAAGTAGATGGGCTTTGCCAAGATTCCCCAAATCGTTTGACCTCTGTTCTCTTGCGTCTGGTAAGCACTGTTCCTCAAGACCAGTGTGCGAGCCCTTTGTGGGATCACTGGCAAGAAAGAGCTAAAGGTGGCATCTATACAAAATGCATTGTTTCATAGATGGATACACCTCTTAAGTCTCTGTAGTCAGTAATGCACTTAAACATCTATTTTGGTAAATTCCTTATACATTTGTTTTTTCCCCTGTATTTATGATTTACAACTGCTTTAAGTTAACTAGGCAATCCTTGAGCATTTTATTGTCAAATTTCTGAGTGAATAGCCCTTTGAGCTCTGTCTGTAAATGTTTTTGATGTTCATCGTGTTTCACTGTTGCAGTCATTACACTTGGGTTATCCTGCTGGCAGGCTACCCGCAGTCGGCCTGAATTCCAAAGTCTTGGTCCGGCGTCGGTTGCTGTCACCTCTTCCTTGACGTCAGTGCACCAGTGGGATAAAAGATGCAGCTGACACCATTTTCTTCAGTCTTTCTTGTCGCGCAGTGCCCGAAGCAAAAGCAGTTCGCAAGTGCCGGTTGGCCGACTCCTGAGATTTTCAAATTCGAATTTCAGATCCAAAGTCTTCATTAAAGCTAAGTACCTCGTTGGCTAAACTTTTTTTCTTGCTCCAGACCGATGTCAGAAAAAGTTAATAATTGTATTTCTTGTGGGAAGCAAATACCTCATAAGGATTTTCAATCTTACTGTATTTCTTGCCTAGGCCCTGACCACAACGTTGCTAGTTGTCGGTTTTGTGGTAGATTTAACCAACGCACTATTAAGCGTCGGTACAATTTTGCATTTCATTATTTTGGAAGAAGATTTAACTATATAATGCCATCGAAGCAACCAACTACCAGTGTTTACAAAAAGCGCAAAGAAAAGGACAGGCACCTGAGGTCCACAACCGACGACGAGGCTTCCACTAGGCCTGACGTCGGTTCGCCGGTTCTCAGTGGGGCTCTTTCGCAGCCCCTGACACCCGCTACCTCAAAGCCACAGGCCGCTTCCGACTCCCACGTGGAGCCGACTAGGCCGCTGGAAACTAAAAGGATTGGACACTCGGAAACTATTCCCTCAGATGGGTCCGGAGCCGCTGAGCAGGCATAGGCTTCTGAGGGTGTTTTCAGGCCTACACAGTTATATGTAAAAACCAATGTCAGCTTCAAAGACAAAGTCTAAAGCAAAGAAACAAGTACAGCATTCTCCTGGACAGGCCTCCATGCCTAAAAAACAGATGCTTAAAATGGCCGAAGACCTAATTACTTTGATCAGGGGTTCCCATACCCTTCCTGATAAGAGGCCTAGGCAAGAGATAGAATATGCATCTTCAGATCAGGTTTCCATTTCCTCTGATTCCTCTTCTGACCAGGAATATTCTCTTCCTCCCTATGAGAATTCTGATGCTGAAGAATCTATTCCTTCAGCCTCTCCTCCTGAGGATTATTCTTTTGGGGAAACCCTGCATACTATGAGGGAGCATTTCCACTGGGAGAGCCAAGATTACTCAGAATCTAAGAAAAGGCTCAGAGACTTTATTTTACTACCTCAGCACAGGCCTCTTGCTATTCCCCCTGTTTTAGACGTTGTAGATGATGTATTTTCAGAGTCCAGCCTGTCTGCTGACTCTTTACCTCCTGCACCTGTTAAACCAGACAGATACTACAGGGTTCTAGATTCACATAAATTTCTTTACAAAACCCCTCTGGTAGGGATTCAAGGGCTCTGGACAGATGGGGGGAAAAAGGTTTACACTTCTGCTACCTTGGCTGTAAGGGCTTTAAATGGTCAGTTTCATATGCTTAAATATCAGCAATACTTAATGTCACTGCTAAAACAGAAAATGTTGACAAATTCTGAATGTGCTGAAAACAAGGAAATGCAGGTTTTATTGCATGCAGCTGAACAAGTGGGAAAGCATACTTTGCAATGTGGTTTTGATTCTCTGGAGGCCTCTTGCAGGGACGCTGTTACGGGTTCTGTCATTAGGAGGCATGCTTGCTTAAAGGAACAGAATCTGCCTGATCATGTTAAAGCAAAATTATTGAATGCTTCATTACAACATGATACTTTGGTGTTAAAGCAGAAGAGGTGTTGAAGAAAATGGAGGACAAAGCGAAATCTATGCAGACAGTTAAGGATTTCTTAGAGGTACAGCCACCCAGATTTAGCAGGAACTGGCCTACAAAGAATTGGTCCTTTCCAGTGTCAGACAAGCCACAAAGAGGCAGATACAGATGTCCCAGAGGCAGATCCCAGCCCCAAGGTCCATACAGGCCTAAACAATGGGGTGCTTCAACCTCCAAAAGCGGAGAAGACAAATCACAGCCATACAGGAAACAGTCCCAATGACTTTCCTCTGCCAGCACCAAGCACTTATCTTTTGGCAGCCCCCTTAGGGGGAAAACTAGCACTTTTTTCACAAAATTGGCACATGATCATCCAGGACAAATGGGTCTTGAATATAGTGTATCAGGGCTACAGGTTCCACTTTCACACCCTGCCAAGGGCAAAAGGTATGCCAGACCTGCCACACAATCAATGGGCAGAGGCACAAAAACAAGTTTCATCCCTCATGGACATGAAGGCCATTCAGCGAGTACCACAGCAAGAGCAGGGACAAGGATTTTACTCAAGACTTTTCTTAGTACCCAGAAAGGACAAAGCCTGGAGACCAATACTGGACCTGTCTTTTCTAAACACATTTCTGGACATTCCAAAATTCAAAATGTTGACTCTACAACAGCTTCTGCCCATGCTGGGCAAGAAGGCTTGGCTTGTAACTGTGGACCTAAAAGAGGCATACCTGCATGTCCCAATCAGACAATCTTGCAGAAGATACCTCAGATTCATAGTTGGTTCAATGCACTACCAATTCTTTGCACTGCCCTTTGGCTTATCTACTATGCCCAGGGTCTTCACAAAATGCCTGGCACCAGTAATTGCTTTTTGCAGACAGAGGAATTCAAATATATCAAACAAACCCAAGAACCGAAAAAACAATAACTGAAAAATCCACGAAGGAATAAAACTCATCCAATTCAGCTTTATTGTGCAGAAAACACAGCGGTGCTCCAACACTGACCTAGGTTTCGTCCCAAAGGACTTCTTCAGAGTGTTTGGAACCAACAACATTTATATTAACATGATTAAGTTAATTAAGTTAATTAACCAATGCACTACTTAACCAGTTGTAGTATAATTGAATGACCCGCCCAAAAGTTCAGGCTAAAATCAAAACAGCCGATATGAAAATATTAAAAACTCTTGTGCACTCTTTATAAACTTACAAGTAACTATGTTAAAATACCAAACTATAAAACAATATAATTAAATTAATAAAGAAAACACATGTATATAAATTGTGTATAAAAAGGTAATAATTAATGATTTGAGAAAAAATAATAAATTTAAAAATACATGAAATAAATCTAATTACTATGAATAAGTAAGTAAACATTATTATAACTATTTATTATCCCATTATATGTTTAAGCCTTAAATATGGTTTAATTGAAATAAATTCATTCAACCCAGGAGGATGATGGGCATTGAGTAAAATTTGCCACTTAAGTTCGCAAATATCTAAATGTTGATCAATGATCCTACCTTGTGGATCTTTTGTCAACTGTTGTAACACACAAAATAAAAATTTATGGTCACTATATGCCATTACATGTCTAGCTAAAGCATTAGTGGGCTTATTATGTTGAATGTCCAAAAGATGTTCTTTTATCCTATCCTTGAACTTTCTACATGTCTTGCCCACGTAAAAAGCCATACATGATTGACATTTCGCCAAATAAACAATATTTGGAGTAAGACAGTTAAAGTGACCATTAATAGTTATATAAATATTGTTAATATAAATAAAGTTTATTTTTAGGAATGATAAGACCTTTAAGGAAATGTTGGAGAAAGGTAGTTCTGCCGGGGTTAGTAATACAAACAAAAGTAAGGGCAATTTTAAATGTGGCAGATGCTCAACTTGTGTTCATATATTACCAACTTCGAATAAAATAATGGTTAACAATATTTATATAACTGTTAATGGTCACTTTAACTGTCTTACTCCAAATATTGTTTATTTGGCGAAATGTCAATCATGTATGGCTTTTTACGTGGGCAAGACATGTAGAAATTTCAAGGATAGGATAAAAGAACATCTTTTGGACATTCAACATAATAAGCCCACTAATGCTTTAGCTTGACATGTAATGGCATATAGTGACCATAAATTTTTATTTTGTGTGTTACAACAGTTGACAAAAGATCCACAAGGTAGGATCATTGATCAACATTTAGATATTTGCGAACTTAAGTGGCAAATTTTACTCAATGCCCATCATCCTCCTGGGTTGAATGAATTTATTTCAATTAAACCATATTTAAGGCTTAAACATATAATGGGATAATAAATAGTTATAATAATGTTTACTTACTTATTCATAGTAATTAGATTTATTTCATGTATTTTTAAATTTATTATTTTTTCTCAAATCATTAATTATTACCTTTTTATACACAATTTATATACATGTGTTTTTTTTATTAATTTAATTATATTGTTTTATAGTTTGGTATTTTAACATAGTTACTTGTAAGTTTATAAAGAGTGCACAAGAGTTTTTAATATTTTCATATCGGCTGTTTTGATTTTAGCCTGAAATTTTGGGCGGGTCATTCAATTATACTACAACTGGTTAAGTAGGGCATTGGTTAATTAACTTAATTAACTTAATCATGTTAATATAAATGTTGTTGGTTCCAAACACTCTGAAGAAGTCCTTTGGGACGAAACCTAGGTCAGTGTTGGAGCACCGCTGTGTTTTCTGCACAATAAAGCTGAATTGGATGAGTTTTATTCCTTCGTGGATTTTTCAGAATTCAAATATATCCTTACTTGGACGTCTGCCTTATTCAAGCAGAGAACCAGGACATTCTACTAAAGCATCTGGCGTTTGTAAAAAGATTACTAATTTGCCTAGGGTACACAGTAAATGAAAATAAATCAAAACTAGTACCCTCTCAAGAGATAATATTCCTGGGTGCAAGCTTAAATACAACTGCCCAGATGGCTTATCTCACGCCAGACAAAGGCAGCTGACTTCTTACTTTAAAATGTTGGCAACAAAGACCCAGTTATCTGCAAGAAAAATTCTGCAGGCTTTGGGTTTCATGGCATCCTGCATTCTGCTAATTCCATATGCAAGACTGCATATGAGGAAACTACAGTGGTATCTAAAAAGTGCTTGGACTCAACATTGCCACAGCCTGGAAACATTAATTACCCTCATTCCCTGCCTGCAACAGGAGTTTCGATGGTGGGCACAGGCCTGTCACCACAACAAGGGACAGCCATTCACTTTACCCAGAGCCAGGCAGACACTAACAACAGATGCATCAGATTATGCCTGGGGGGGGGGGGCACATAGCAGGAAAATGTATTCAGGGCACATGACCTGCAAGCTAAATGTATCTTCATATCAATCAAAAAAAGATGCTAGCTGTTCAGAATGCCCTGACAGCCTTCAAGGATCTACTTCATCCAGGACAACTGCTGATAGACGGACAATACTACAGTCATGTGGTACATAAACAAGCAGCGAAGCACACATTCCTACCCCCTCTGCAGACAAGCCATGACTTCGTGGAACACAGCATTGACTTTTCAAGTACACCTGCAAGCACAGTTCCTGCCAGGAAAGACAAATACTCTGGCAGACAAACTAAGCAGGAACCTCATGGATACTCACGAGTGGAAACTGGATCCACAGTTCTTCAGCATGATAACAAGGAAATGGGGGTGCCCAGACATAGATCTATTTGCCTCCCCTCACAACTGCCAACTACAGAGATTCTGCACAAGGACTTATCACAAGCAAGCATGGAAAGTGGATGCTCTATCATTCGGCTGGAAAACCCTTACAGTATATGCCTTTCCTCCACTGCCTCTCCTCCCCAAGGTACTCCTAAAGGTCAGACAAGAGAAGCCAAAAATGATACTGATTGCCCCAGACTGGCCCCAATCCTAAAGAGCTTGTCTCAAGGCCCAGCCTGGACATTACCTCAAATTCCTCACTTACTGACCCAACAAAACATTCCGATCCTGCACAGCCAGCTCAGAACCCTAAATCTGGCAGCATGGCGGATAATGTAACCATTCAGAACACATCTCTCTCTAAAGCAGTTATGGATGTTATTTTGGAGGCCAGGAGGCCCAGCACCAGAAAATCTTATGCAGAAAAATGGAAGAGATTCTGTGTTTGGAACCAGGCACAAGGAATTGACACGCTTGTACCAAATATCCATCAGATTTTACAATACCTAACTGAGATGCTGGACAAAGGCCTATCCTTTTCATCAATTAAGATCCATGCCTCTGCCATTTCAGTTCATTACAATACGGACCCACCTATTTTTTCACATCCACTGCTAAGGCAGTACCTCAGAGGCGCCAAAAACAAGACCTCCAAGGAGAGCGCCAATACCTGCATGGGACCTCAATTATGTCTTGGAAAAACTCACACTGCCTCCTTTTGAGCCAGCCAATACAGCTGAGATAAAATTCTTATCATGGAAAACAGCTCTGCTCCTAGCAATAACCTCGGCAAGAAGAGTCCAAGTTACAGGCACTAATGGCTGTGGAACCTTTCATAATTTTCCATCCAGACAGGGTTTCTCTGAGGACAAACCCAACATTTATGCCTAAGGTGTGGCCCTTAACCAAACCATTCATTTGCCTACCTTTTATCCAAACCCACAGAATAAGGGGGAGAGACTTCTGCATTCTTTGGACATACACAGACAACTACGCTTCTATTTGGACAGAACTAAAGCTTTCAGAAAGACTGAGCAACCCTTAGTGGCATATGCTGCAGGATCACAAGGAAAGGCTATCTCAAACCAGACTATTTCAAAATGGATAAGCCACTGCATTTGTTTCTGTTATTCACAGCATGGCAAATCAGTGCCTAAGGGCATTAGGCCACATTCAACCAGAGCAGCAGCCACTTCAGCAGCCTTCTTCAGAGGAGTACCAACCAAAGACATTTTAGAGGCTGCAACTTGGACTTCAGTGCACACTTTTACAAAGCACTACCACTTACCTCTTTACTCTAAATCCAGAGCAGGCTTTGCCACTGCAGTTCTGCAGGGCCTCATAGCCACTCCTAATTCATTTAGACCCAGCCACCCAACCTCAGCTTTGGGATTCAACCCAAGTGTAATGACTGCAAAAGTGAAACACGAACGTAGTACAGCTGTGTACCTACCATAAATGTAGATGTTCAAGTGTATTCACTGTTGCAGTCCAGGTTACCCACCCACCATCCCCCTTCTTTGCTAGGACTTATCTGTACTTCTCTATTCTATACAACCTATGTGGTGTATTTGCTTGTAGATGAAGGTAATGTTTATTTTAGTGCATGCTTTTTTATTGGCATCATTTTTAGCCCACCCTTTTGGGGGCACCTGCCATCTGGGGCAAGAAAAAATGAAGAAAATGGCTTCGGCTGCATGTTTTATACCCCTGGCACACTGACGTCAAGGAAGAGGCGACAGCAACCGACGCTGGACCAAGACTTTGGAATTCAGGCCGACTGCGGGTAGCCTGCCAGCAGGATAACCCAAGTGTAATGACTGCAACAGTGAATACACTCTAACATCTACATTTATGGTAGGTACACAACTGTACTTTTTGGTGCTTGATTTATGTCTTGTATCACCTTGGGTTAAGGCTGAGGAAGTGTCATAGGGTCATTTTCTTGCCTGTTCCTCAGGTACACTAATAAGTAATACGACATTTTGATTTTTTTTAAGATATTGCAGAAACACTGAGATTTCTACTTTGTGGAGCTTCAAATGGCAGTTGTCAGGAACAAATTGAGCTAATTCCTCGGAGCCCACAAGAGCTTTATGAGCTTACGTCTCTCATTTGGTAAGTTTTTTTTTCTTTTCTTAGTGCATTTCTTATTATTTAAAGTCACTTGGCTTTGGGTTGGGGAATGGAAAAAGAAAGCTAAGGTTTGTAGTCGGAGTAGAACATTTTTCATTGATCTGTATTCTGTGTGTACTGCTTCACTTTGAGCTGCTTTGGTTGAAATCATATACCAGATTTTGTGACCAAACAGAAAAAATTTGTATCCGACAAGTCATATCTTGAGATGCTGATATCAGAGGGAGACAACGCTGGCATTCAACTTTAAGTTCATGTTGCACTTGTTGCATTGTAACCCTTCCCTCCATGTTTTCCCTTTCATTGCCATACATTTAAGTTCAGAACTTAAAAGATTTTACTTTCTAACCTTTACGTGAATTAAACTGGAAAAGTAGCCCCAGTTTAATGAAGAATTTTGGCAGACATTTTAGCAGTTAATCACTGTTACAGCCATGTGCTTGAAGCTTCTTGAGTCGTAATTTTGCAGGTTTTAAAGTACTTGTACCTGCAACATACATTGATTTAAAAGCAAGGTAATAAGGCTTGCAGTTTGTCTTCCAGTGAGTAGTGTAACAAGACTTTCGAGTTTAGTGTTCTTCATAGCATCCCAGTAGTAATTAGAACACGTTTTACCTTGTCTTAAAACAGTGAAACATACTTTGATATATTGTAATGCTTGTTTGTATAAGCCTCCTTTGAGGTAAAAAATTTAAGAACTTAATTTCAAAGAAAAATTTATACTGTTTAGCTATTAATGTCTTTGTAAGAATAGAACTACAAGATATAGGCTTAAAACATCATTGGCATTGTTCCTGAATCAGTGTGTTATGTAAATTTGTATATTTAACAGCAAGATGACATTTGTGTTTCAAAGGGCTTCTTCCCAAGTGCTACACAAAGTACTGTAACAAGCTGTCAAGGTAATTTGTAAGCACATGCTGTTTGTCATTTTCTGGACAGAATAAAAATGAGGTATAATCCTGTACATTCATCTAGGTATTGTATATTTTATTGAGGAAACATTAAAGTAGGTACCTCATCATTTCAAGACTGTAACAAAGAAAAGGATTTCAAGTTTTGGGGGCTGTTGGTAGGAGCCTCTTTCCAAGGAAGTTCATTATGTTGAAATTTAGGCTGCATTTTTTTTTTAATTCTCTCTCTGCACTGTGCTGTGCTGACCCTCAGCTGCCATAATGAACTGTTTATTCCTGTATCTGGCACTGTATGACTCCTTTATTTCTTTGGCAATGATTGGGTGAACCTGGAGTAGGGCCATCATATGCAGTGACGGTCAGGGAATTTGTTTAGACATTAGCCCTACTGTGCACATATCCAGTAAGCCACCTCTTGTTTTGACAAGCATTGTGCATCAGTATAGGCTTATTCTTGTTTGTTCGGTTGATGTAACCCCTTTAAACTCTCTTGCCTTCCTCAAAGTTAGCACTCTATGTGGTCTGTCATCTCCACTGGAGTGTCTACCCCTCGTCCAGTCATCTGATGATGTGCATCTCACATCATCCCTCCAAAGAGAGGCAAACCAGCCAAGCTACATTACTCTAGTCTTTCCAGTGACAGCTTAAGCAGGCAGTTGAACTCTGACCACGTTTGTGATAGGTAGAAGTAATTTGTTGACCTCTCAATGTCATATGCTTGTTTTACATTAAAGAAATGTAAAAAAGCTAGTGTTTAGATCTCCACCCATCACACATTTTGTGTGTGTGTGTGTGTGTATCACATGATCAACTACTCACCTTCCAAATGCAATTAAAAAGCTCCACTTGAAATCCTTATGTTGCTCTGTGCCACTGCATCCTTGGCCTCTACAGTATATATATATATATATATATATATATATATATATATATATATATATATATATATATACACACACACACACACACACACACACACACACACACACACACACACACACACTGTAGAGGCCAAGGATGCAGTGGCACAGAGCAACATAAGGATTTCAAGTGGAGCTTTTTAATTGCATTTGGAAGGTGAGTAGTTGATCATGTGATAGATACTATAGACAAACTGAACAAAGTAAGGAAATTGGATAGCCGTTAAACAGTCATAAGAAAAGGCAGAGAGATGTTGAGAAGGTGCTGACTGTGGACACTTTACTAGGACTTCAGAAGGATGACAGGGAGAGTAAAACTTGTGGTAGATGACCAGGTTAGACTAGAAACCTGACTGTGGCTGATCTGAATGACTAGGCTCACCATAAAAACAGACTACTGGAAGTTCGAGACAAAAGAAGCCAGCATCCCAGTGGTATTTGTTTAAAAAAAAGGAAAGAAAGAAAAAGAAATTAGCTAATTCACCTGATTTGGCAGATAATGACCTGCAGAGAGAGTGAGAGCTCATAGAATGTTTGTTCCTGGATAATAAACTACCCTTCAAAAACTCATACAATATATAATATACTTCCCTATGTATACTCAGAAGGAGGCGGTTCTCTATCATTTCTTGCAGCCAAGGAAGGTCTGACATCCCTCCTCTGGGCCAGTAATCAAGGAGCCTCAATCCTCACCACTGACACTGGTGAGGGATGTTCATTTGGAACAAAAATAGATAACAGTATTTTCAGATAAAGCTCTCTGCACCAAGCACAATTTCCCTTAAGACCACACAGGGAGCACAATCAGTCCTGAGGCTAGGTTTTCCCCTCTCTCTCTCTCTCTAGGCCCCAAATAAGACTCCCCACTGACACAGCTCTAGAGTTAAGTTCTTAGTTGGGTGTTCCAAGCCAAGTCCTCCACCACCCTCTCTGTGAAAGCAGTGCTCTCATTGTCCCTGTTCCGAGTAGCTGACATACACACTTTAAGACTTGATTTTCACACACACACACACACACACACACACACACACACAAACATCTGAGAAGGGCTGGCAAAGATTCACTACCTCTGCCTAGGCTATAAGGAAGATGTACTGCTGCCAGAACACCCACAAAGCCAGCTACTCTAAGGCTGTTGTCAGGGTACCCAGTTATACTGAGTGAAGTTAATACTAATACCAGTGGTAGTGTTGACCAAACAGCAAGGTTTTCAGGGGCGGCCACAGTGGCCCCAAATAAATATAAGTACTCCCAAAGGTTAAGATATTCTCTAAAAGACCAGCCACAATGAAAACGTTTAAATATATTTAATAATAAATAAATAAATAAAAGTACTAAATATTTATTTACAATAAACACAATTTCAGTCACAGGAAATATTAAAAATAACACTGATAGAGAGATTCACACAGATACAGAAAAACAATACTTAACTAATCTTGCTTTATTTTCCTGACTGATCTAAATAATTACTTTCCTACTTGCTTAATAATGCAAGGTAGGATGAAGTGAGTGAGTGATCCTTCTTTGTCAGGTTTCAAAAACAGACTGCTCTGAGAGTTCCTTCTCATCTAGTATTAAAGCATAATTTCAGTGCTGGCTTACAGGATGACATCACACACATCTGGTCATGGTTCCCACACTACCCCCTTTACTAGATACTGAACCAGAATCTAGCCACCTGTGTGTCACTACACACACTCACACACACACAGGTTTGCTAAGATGTGTTATAGCGTCTGGAAGTTATAAAACCATTTCAGAACTTCCACCCTTCCAGAGTAGCAATTAGTTCACACCTAAGGACAGTACAGTAGGATTCCTAGTCCTGGCTTTCACAGACTTGTCTTTGGCTGCAATCAGAACTAAAAGATGCAATCTTTATGGCTTTTTAACCAGGTAAGTTAATTTCAGACTATTTTTCAGTGTTCTCTGGACTGAGATTAACTTCTTCTCTTACAATATATTCATTTCAACAGTTACAGTACCGTCTGACATACAGGTGTATTTCTTTTCTGCCCAGCAGGATCCACTGTTAGTACATTTTTAACACAAGCAGCTTTACAAATACATTTTTCATCACAAACATCTGTGCAAATCAATTTGATATACAAATGATATATAATTCTTTACAAAGCTCCACCTGGTTATGCTGGCATTTGTTACACGTGCACTGCCCTACTCCCTCTTTCATAGCTGGCACTTCCTGTCATTGTCACAGAAGTTATATACAAGAAAAAAAAACTTCTGTGTTGGATTTCAGTGCTGAAAACTGGAGGAATTGGAAGAGTCAACAAGTAACTGAATTTCCATCTTGTTTATGGTACTTATCCCCCCCCCCCAAAAAAAAAAAAAAAAAACAAAACAAAAAAGAATTACCAAGGCACTTTCAAGCCAGCTGGTTTGGTGTATGGTATTTGGACATTATTGGGCACTTGTGATGCTCATTCCTCAAGTAATTTAGAAGCGGAATGGCATCAGGTCCCAGTTCCACTTGATGGAAGACAATGTCACATATGAATGTCTGGCCCATTTTCTGTTTTTAGGCAGATAATTAGTCAGTGTGAGAAAGCCAAGCAGTAGCAGAATCTTTCTCACAGACAGGCACTCCCAGTGACTAGTGCATTGTCTGGTATGGAATAAGGATATCTGCATCTTAATTTATCTGCAGTTGCCAGCAGTTTGGTATTTCTTTTTGTTCTTCACTTTAAGTTGCTTGGCAGCACAGAAGAAAAGTTTGTACAGATATTGCAGTTTGTTACAGTTTTTATCTGCTATTTTTCTCAGTATGGAAAGATGGAGTTGAGATGTGTATCACAAAAAACGAAAACTATCCACATTAGTTATTTTATAGTGTTTGACCAGGTATGGTTTTGTAAGTTGCTGATTACTGTTTGTTAGAAACTTTGTAACATTTTCAGTCATCAGATATTTGTTTCATGTATGAGGTTAATGCGATTGTAGTTTAGGAATAATTTTAACCTGTTGTAAATTGTTTTTATGGCAGCTTGATGTTTTGGTATTTAGAAGCATTTCAACAGCTATTGCACATTATGTCAAGCAGTTTTTTTTACAGATGGATTTTTGATTTAATTGCAGTGATGACAAAATATCTGTTAATGTTTACATTGCGCTGTTTGATATTTTCAACTTTATAGTTATTTTTAGCATGGAATTTTGAGAATGTTGACTTCTAAAAGGTAGCAGAATCCCCCATAAGATTTTACATGAGTGGAGCACGTATGCATTGCACTTAGCAGTTAGCATTATATGTTTGGTAGTTGTTTTGGCATTTATGAGCATTGTGTCATCTGTGGACTCTCTATTGCCTTGGAAGAAAAGCTGTTGGCATTGAGTACTATCACTGTCATGATTTGTACATAATTAAGTGTGGTTTTGATTTTTATGACTGTAATAAGCTTTTCATGTTTATCTGCAGTGGTGGTGCTGCAGTAGCGTTGTCGCCTCACAGTTAGACGTTGCCCGTTCGATTCACAGAGCGTCTTCTGTGTGGCGACATGCGTGAAAGGGCGTTCCTTTGTTGAAGGTTGTGCGTTAGGCCCGGCAAGCCAGCACGTCAAAATCTACTGCCAATCATTGGCAGATGGGAGTTCTGCTGTGGCGACCCCTAACCGGGAAAAGCCAAAAGAAACACTTAGCTTTTCATGTTTATTGCAGTTAGCTACTCATTTTACTTGGTATTGGTTTTGTCCAATATCTGCATTCTAGCATTTTGAATCTTGTAGTTACTGGTGGGAATGGAGGGATCTTCATGTAGCCCTTTTAATTGCATTGTACGTAATTCACTTATAAGGTTATGTATTGTACTAGAGGAACAGTTGGTAGTATGACCATGTTTCAAGTTAGGAAAAGCTGATTTAGGACATTTATTCAATCTTGTAGAGTGCCATGGGAGAAATTTAACTTGTTGGCTGGCGGCCTGTTTCTCACCTTGCTGCTGTGTGGTGTGTAAAAATAGACTATTAATTTTGAGGCAGATTTGAAGTGGTGGCTTGCAAGTAGCACGTTAGCAGAAAGTGAGTTTGAGTGGAATAAATTCTGTTGCTTGTAGTGGGAACGGACTGAGAGAACTTTTTAAAGGGTGGTGGTGGTTGCTCACATTAGAAATCCAATTTCCTGAATTGTTTATAAGCAACTTTAACTAAAGAGGAACACACACAGCCAGTAAAATTGATGTTTGGTGCTCTGTATCCCTCATTTGAGGGCAGTAAGCAAGGAGGTGTAGCTTTGCTGCTGGCCTGGAGTTTGGAGTTTAAAGTAAGGGCTCATTTGCACAATATACACAGTTCTGAATTAGTTATTTATTGGCACTGGTGGGTAGTATACTTTCCCATGATGATGAATATTTCTGATTTGAGAGAAATTACAGACATTTTTGTTTTCAGGAAGGTGCTATAATTTTAGTAGGGTTGTGGAGTCTTGCAACAAGTTATGAAATTGCAAGGGGGTCCAAGTCCAAGTCATGAAAGTTCCATAGGTTAAGTACTGTTCTTTCTGTCTTTCCGTAAAGAGTTTAAAATGTATGGGCCAGCAGTGTGGGTCTTTGAATCTGTTAACACGTCATTCTTACAGACTGGAGTATCTTCAAACATAGATCATTATGAAAAAAGTAGATGGCCTGGGCACACTGGAACAGGCTGTAAACTATTTAATTCTTAAAACAAAACAAAATATAAGTGCTTTCACCCTGCTGTAGTGCTGGGCTTTTTCAAGTCCCAGACCATCTACTTTTTTCTGAGATTTTTGGTTTTGTATGTTCTGAGTGTTGTGCCAATTTTTCAGTTACGAACAGATCATTATGAAGCAGAGGCAGAGCTTCATAAAAAAAGACAGTTGGAGCGTAGAAAGCTTCAGAGCTTTTTTGCTGCCGAAGTGAGTGCTCCTTTTGTGGGGACTGTGTAACTGTTAGTCGGTTAGTGATCTTCATGACCTGGGTAGGCAAGCCCCCATTGGGGAAAATCTTCTACTCCTATTTTAGGAAGGAAACTTTTGATGTTATGTTGTCCTCTCTCGCCTTCATTCTTGATGGTTAGGTTCGGAACCGAGCATCAGTTCTGACTCAGCCGTATACTAAAGCTCGAGAGCTTTCACTGGCTCGAGGCTGCATCCTTTCTGAAGATGCCCAACGACTGTTCCTCATTTCTCGTTTGCCACTTTGAAGCATCGGGATTGCTTTTTCGATGGCTCAGGCTAACTGGATTTTTTCTTAACCCTTTTGTGTGATTGCTAATTAATAATTTAGTAGTAGAATAATCTCCTTTTATTGCTATATCTTGAGTGTTCCTTGTTCTTGATAAAGGTCCTTTCCAGTCTATGTTTTTGGCTTTGTGTGGGCTGTCGTTTTTCTCTTGGGCCTCTATCTAGCGTTGCCCCCCCCCTTTTAAGAATCTGTTTAAGTTAGAGGATTCCCTTTTTCTCCCCTTAGCCCGTTTTAGAGGGCTCCCCTTTATTCCTTTCACCGTTTAAATTAGAGGCGTCTCCTCATGTTAGAGGAGTGCATCGTTTAAGTTAGAGTCTCTCTAACTTTCCTTCCCTCTTACCACTCTTTAAAAAAAAAAAAAAAATTGTTTCTCGTTATAGAGTAGTTGTTTTTTGTAGTCTTGCACTTGTGTGAAACTTTTACCAACTTGGTGTCTTTCACTGCTGGTTGTGACCTTTTGCTGATAGTAACAGGATATCTAAAGGGTCCAAACAGTCCAGCTTTAAAAAGTGTGATTCTTGCACACAAAAAATGTAAATCACTGATGGTCACACTAGTTGTGTGTGTTGCTTGGGCACCATCCACTTGCAGGATTCCTGGTCTATTTGCAGTGCGTTTAGTTCAAGGGTCATGCAGGAACGGAAAAATAAGCTAATTCTTTGGGGTTTGTTAAAGGGGCCTTCTGATTCGGCGGTTGAAGGGTTCCAAATCTTCTTCGGCTCCAACTTCCGAGCTGTCAGAGACCTGAAAAATTGAGTTATTTGGATTCGAAACCTGTCTGTTCCAAAAAGGAAAAGTCTACTTTGGTTACGCTTACAGTTTCGGAACCATCGAAAGAGAAGTCTGTCACTGTCCTTGGATCCGATTCGTTCGGTGTCGCAGTCTCCTCTATTGCAGTCGGTGGCGGGTAGCCACAAGTCCACCCATTCCTCTCAGTCATCCAGGAGCCTTTTGGATGATGATGTGGAGCAAGTGGTTAGAAGGTTGCTTCGTACACTGGCCCTGGCAAAAATTCTCATCAGCCCAGATGGTCGTGGAGTCAATCCCAGTAGTTTAATTACCTTCTGTTCCTCCTCCAACTCAGTTGAGTTCAGAGCCAGAGTGCCCAGAAGTCAGAGTTGCTGTGCCGATCTCAGCTCCAACCACTTTGATGTCTTCCATTGAGGTGTCTGGGGGCAGAGACTCCCTTGTCAGTTCCGGGAGGGAGAGTCGAACCGGGCCCTTGTCTGATCTGACTCTTCCACTAAGGGCGTCGACACAGGTGATTTTGCCACCCACATCAACCTCAGAGCCATCCTCTTTGGCACGGGGGAGATCTCCTGGAGCTCGGAGTCGGAGGCTCTCTCGGCCCAGGATCATGGTGCATTCGAGGTGATGAGCGTACTTTCCACTAAGACTGCTCCACCTACACTTCCCCCCAAAGGGCCATTGTCAACCTCTACACCATCCCTCCAGCCCCAGCGTAGAGAGCTAATGCCCTGGGACACCCCACTGGGCGAAACTCTCTCTTCCGAAAAGTCCCCGAAACATCCACCTGAGGAGGTCCCTCGGAAGGAAGAGAACGTGTAAGAGGAAACGCATAGACTCCCCTGAGTCTATCACATTCAGTACTGACTTAGAGGATTCAGAAGGGTCCTCCGGTCACCCTCTGAGGATGTCTCCTTTTCAGACATTTTAGAGATCCTGAAACAGAGAGGTGGCTGGAAAACCCTCTCCCCTTCTGAAGATAAGTCTGTGTACCTGGAGGCATTTGATTCTCGACCCTCCACCTCTTGGGTGTCGCCGCCTTTCGACCAGCTCCTGGGTGTAGTCACTCGAAAGGCATGGAGGTCTCCAGAGTCTGTGGAGCCGGTTCCGAAGACACCCAACAAATTTGTTACAGCCTCAGAAGACAGTTTTTGACCAGAGGTGTATGAATAGATCCTATGGTGGTGGCGGCAGCCACCAAGAAAGAATTAGCTGAAACTTCTGCATCTCTCCATTTGCCAAATAAGGAGTCTCAAATGATAGATAGATATGGGAATCTTATGATGTTCATTGTGTTTTACTGTTGCAGTCCTTACAAAATGGGTTATCTGGCTCCCAGTAGCCCACAGTCAGCCAGAATACCAAAGTCCTTGGTATATGATGTCGACTGCCTTCGGCTTAGGCCTGACATCAGGACGGCAGGTACAAAAGACACCATTTCCTCAGTCTTTCTTGCTGCAGAGCCCGAAGCAGAAGCATTTTGCACGAGTGCCAGTCGGCTGAGTACCTTCTTTTTGTATTCCGATTGCTTAGTTTAAGACATCCTCAGATTAGTACCCCATTGGGGACCCTCTTTTCTAGCTTTAACAAATGTCAGAGAAAGTTAATAACTGTCTTGCCTGTGGAAAACAGATTCCGCATCATGATTTTCACTCTTATTGCATTACTTGATTGGGCCTTGAGCACGATGTCCCTAATTGTGTTCTCTGTGTTTCTTTCATCCCACGTACCATACGCTGTAGAGCTAGGATCTTGTTCAAGCATTTCGGAGTTTGGCCTAAGTTCGTCAGTATGGCGTCTTCTGGTCTTCCGACTTCAGATGTGCCTAAGAAGCACAAGGATAACGACCGCGACAGACTTGGGGTCAAATTAGCCGACGACGTCCCTGTTAAGTTGGTTGTCGGCCCAGCAGTAATCAGTGAGGTGCTTTCTTTACCCCTGCAGTCCGCGGATGTTCAGCTGTAGGCGTCTGTGGAGACCTTTTCTGAGTCCTCCATACCGCAGGCTTCCACTTCGTCTTCTGACCCTCTGCCAGTCTCCGCCTCTGATGGATCCGGAGCTGCTAAGCAGGCGCTAGCTTCTGAGGCCTCTTTTCAACGCCCGCAGACGAGATCCAGACTGACGACCTTGATTCAGACTTCTGTGGTGGCTAGGCCTCCTGAGTCCCTCCGGCTTTCTAGCAGGCCATGCAGCCAAAAATCTACTCCTAAGCAGGTGCTGGCCTCCCCTCACATGCCTCAGGCTCAGATGGTTAAAATGGCTAGTGATCTCTTGACCCTTATCAAGGGCTCTCCGCCACCTCCTTCTACAAGGATTGGGGAGTTGTCCCCAGAAGCTTTCTCTGCTTCAGACTCTTGAGGTTTTCAGCAACTCTGCTGATGAAGAGGGAATCTCTCCACTTTTTTCTGGTTTTGAGGCTTCTGATGCAGAAGACTCCATCCCTTCTGCCTCCCCTCCAGAAGATTTTTCTTTTTGAGATACTCTGAATACTCTTAGGGAGCATATCAAATGGGAAAGTTAGGGCTACCCTCAGTCTAAGAAACGTATTAGGGAATTCTTGAATTTGCCACAGCATAAGCCCTTGGCTATCCTTCCGGTTTTGGAAGTTGTCGTTGATGTTTTCATGGAGATTTCTTTAACTCCTAATTCTGTTCCTCCTGCTCCCAGAAAGCCTGGCTGGTATTAGAGTTCCTGATTCTCATCATTTCCTTTTCAAGAATCCTACTGCTGATCCAGAGATCATTTCTCGGGGCCCTAAGGGTGTTTAAGCTGCGGTTGCTAAAAATCCTGTTCCTTCTGACAGGGAATCTAGGGCCTTGGATAGATGGGGTAAAAAGGTTTATACTTCTTCCACCCTGGATATTAGGTCTGTTAATTGTCATTTTCATATGCTTAAGTATCAGCAGCATACTTTGGAGGTTATTAAGGCTGAAATTGCTGGTGTTCCTTCCCTGATGGAGAGTAAGGACATGCATGATTTATCGACTTCTGCCACTCTTGTCACTAAACATTCTCTACATTGTGGTTTTGACACTTTGGAGGCTTCTTGCAGGGTAGCAGCCACTGGTTCTGTCATTAGAAGACATGCTTGGCTCAGGAAACAGCCCCTTTCTGAACCTATCAAATCTAAATTACTGGATGTGCCTTTGCACAAGGATAATCTTTTTGGTAGCAAAGCAGAAGAGGTGTTGAAAAAGTTGGAGGGTAAGGCCAAATCTGTGCAAACTGTTAAGGATTTTCTACAAGTTCAGCCTCCTCATTTTAGTAGACAATACCGTTCTAAGAATTGGACTTTTTCTGACCCTACTAAACAGAGTCGCACTAGGTCTAGGGGTTACAGGTCTTCTAGGGGACAGACTTCCACCCCTCAAAAGGCTAAGCAGTGGCAGGCTTCCTCTTCAAAATCAGGGAGTTCTAAGCAAACTTCTCAAAGCAAGCAAGCATTCCCAATGACTCCGGGCTTCCCCTGCCTGCCTCTGCGGGCCCAGGGTTTCCTATGGGGGAAGGTTAGCCATTTTTGCAAATGTCTGGTTCACCATCACAGATGACAAATGGGTGCTCAAAATAGTATCCCAAAGCTACAAGTTCTCCTTTCACACCTTCCCTGTCCACCAAGGATACCCAGATATCCCCCCAAATCAAAGGGCAGAAGCAGAAAAACAAGTTTCTTCTTTAATAAACCTGGAAGCAATAAAGCCAGATGTTCATCGTGTTTCACTGTTGCAGTCATTACAATTGGGTTATCCAGTCGACCCGAGTTCCAAAGTCTATGTCCGGCGTCGGTTGCTGTCGCTTCCTCCCTGACGTCAGTGCGCCAGGGGTGTAAAAGATGCAGCTGGCGCCATTTTCTTCAGTCTTTCTTGCCGCGCGGTGCCTGAAGCAAAAGCAGTTCGCAAGTGCCGGTCGGCCAACTCCTGAGATTTTCAAATTCGAATTTCAGATCCGAAGTCTTCATTAAAGCTAAGTACCCCGTTGGGGAAACTTTTTTCTTGCTCCAGACCTATGTCAGAAAAAGTTAATTGTATTTTTTGTGGGAAGCTAATACCTCATAAGGATTTCCATTCTTACTGTATTCCTTGCCTAGGCCCTGACCACGACGTTGCTAGTTGTCGGTTTTGTGCTAGATTTAACCAACGCACTATTAAGCGTCGGTACGATTTTGCATTTCATTACTTTGCAGAAGATTTAATTATATAATGCCGTTGGAACAGCCGACTGCCGGAGTTTATAAAAAGCGCAAAGAAAAAGAAAAGGACAGGCATCTGAGGTCCAAAATCTACGACGAGGCTTCCGCTAGGCCTGTCGCCGCTACCTCAGAGCCACAGGCCACTTCCGACTCCCATGTGGAGCCAACTAGGCCGCTGGAAACTCAAGGTAGTGGACAGTCGGAAACTATTCCCTCAGATGGGTCCGGAGCTGCTGAGCAGGCATCAGCTTCTCAGGGTGTTTTCAGGCCTACACAGTTATATGTGAAAACAACTTCAGCTTCAAAGGCAAAGACTAAAGCTGCTCTAAAAACAAAGAAACAAGTACAGCATTCTCCTGGACAGGCCTCCATGCCTAAAAAACAGATGCTTAAAATGGCCGAAGACCTAATTTCTTTGATCAGGGGTACCCATCCCCCTCCTGATAAGAGGCCTAGGCAACAGATAGAATATGAATCTTCAGATCAGGTTTCCATTTCCTCTGATTCCTCTTCTGAACAGGAATATTCTCTTCCTCCCTATGAGAATTCTGATGCTGAAGGATCTATCCCTTCAGCCTCTCCTCCTGAGGATTATTTGTTTGGGGAGACCCTGCATACTATGAGGGAGCATTTCCTCTGGGAGAGCCAAGATTACTCAGAATCCAAGAAAAGGCTCAGAGACTTCCTTTTATTACCTCAGCACAGGCCCCTTGCTATTCCTCCTGTTTTAGACATTGTAGATGATGTATTTTCAGAGTCCAGTCTGTCTCCTGACTCTTTACCTCCAGCTCCTGTTCAGCCAGACAGATACTACAGGATTCCTGATTCACATACATTTCTTTATAAAAACCCTGCTGCTGACCCAGAAACTATCTCTCACGGTCCCAAAGGGGTCAAGGCTTCCACTGCAAAAAACCCTATCTCCTCTGATAGGGATTCAAGGGCCCTGGACAGATGGGGGGGGGGAAAGATTTATACTTCTGCTACCTTGGCTGTAAGAGCTTTAAATTGTCACTTTCATATGCTTAAATATCCGCAATATCTTATGTCACTGCTTAAACAGAAAATGTTGACAAATTCGGAATGTGCAGAAAAGAAAGAAATGCAGGATTTATTGCATGCAGCTGAACAAGTGGGAAAGCATACTTTGCAATGTGGTTTTGATTCTCTAGAGGCCTCCTGCATGGCCGCTGTTACGGGTTCTGTCATTAGGAGGCATGCTTGGTTAAAAGAACAGAATCTGCCTGATCATGTTAAAGCAAAACTTTTAGATGCTCCATTACAGCATGATACCTTGTTTGGTGTTAAAGCAGAAGAGGTGTTGAAGAAAATGGAGGACAAAACTAAATCTATGCAAACAGTTAAGGATTTCTTACAGGTACAGCCTCCCAGATTTAGCAGGAACTGGCCTACAAAGAATTAGTCCTTTCCGGTGTCAGACAGGCCACAAAGAGGCAGATACAGATGCCCCAGAGGCAGATCACAGCCCCACGGCTCATACAGGCCTAAACAATGGGGTGCTTCTACCTCCAAAAGCAGAGAGGAAAAATCGCAGCCATACAGGAAGCAGGCTCAATGACTTTCCCCTGCCAGCACCAAGCACTTATCTTCTGGCAGCTCCTTTGGGGGGAAAACTAGCACTTTTTCCACAAAATTGGCACATGATAACCCAGGACAAATGTGTCTTAAATATCGTATCACTAGGCTACAGGTTCCACTTTTCACACCCTGCCAAAGCCAAACGGTATGCCAGACCTGCCACGCAATCAGTGGGCAGAGGCACAAAAATAAGTTTCATCCCTCATGGACATGAGGGCCATTCAGCAAGTACCACAGCAAGAGCAGGGACTAGGATTTTACTCAATACTATTCTTGGTGCCCAGAAAGGACAAAGCCTGGAGACCAATACTGGACCTGTCTATCCTAAACACATTTCTGGATATTCCAAAATTCAAAATGTTAACTCTGCAGCAGCTTCTGCCCATGCTGGGCAAGAAGGCTTGGCTTGTGACTTTAGAACTAAAAGAGGCATACCTGCATGTTCCAGTCAGACAGTCATGCAGAGGATACCTCAGATTTATAGCTGGCTCAATGCACTACCAATTCTCTGCACTGCCCTTTGGCTTATCTACTGTGCCCAGGGTCTTCACAAAATGCCTGGCACCAGTAATTGCATTTTGCAGACAAAGAGGAATGCAAATATATCTTTACTTGGACGACTGCCTTATTCAAGCAGGGAACAAGGACATTCTACTACAGCATATGGCGTTTGTAAAAAGATTACTAACAGGTCTAGGGTACACAGTAAACGAAAATAAATCAAAACTCGTACCCTCTCAAGAGATAATATTCCTGGGTGCAAACTTTAATACAACTGCCCAGATGGCTTATCTCATGCCAGACAAACACAGACAACTGACTACTTATTTCAAAATGTTGGCAACAAAGACCCAGTTATCTGCAAGAAAAATTCTGCAGGCTTTGGGCTTTATGGCATCCTGCATTCTGATAATTCCATATGCAAGACTGCATATGAGGAAACTTCAATGGTATCTAAAAAGTGTTTGGACTCAACATTGCCACAGCCTGGAAACAATAATTACCCTCATTCCCTGCCTGCAACAGGAGTTTCCATGGTGGGCAAAGGCCTGTCACCACAACACGGGACAGCCATTCACCTTACCCACAGCCAGGCAGACATTGACAACAGATGCATCAGATTATGCCTGGGGGGCCCATATGGCAGGAAGATGTATTCAGGGCACATGGTCCGCAAGTCAAATGCATCTACATATCAATCAAAAAGAGATGCTAGCTGTTCAAAATGCCCTGACAGCCTTCAAGGATACACTTCATCCAGGGCAACTACTGATAAAGATGGACAGTACTACAGTCATGTGGTACATAAACAAGCAGGGAGGCACACAATCCTACCCCCTCTGCAGACTAGCCATGAACTTGTGGGACACAGCATTGACTTGCCAAGTACATCTGCAAGCACAATTCCTGCCAGGAAAGATAAATACTCTGGCAGACGAACTAAGCAGAAACCTAATGGATCCCCACGAGTGGAAATTGGATCAACAAGTCTTCAGCATGATAACAAGGAACTGGGGATGCCCGGACATAGACCTTTTTGCCTCCCCTCACAATTACCAACTACAGAGATTCTGCACAAGGACTTATCACAAGCAAGCATGGAAAGTGGATGCTCTATCTTTCAGCTGGAAAAACCTAACAGTATATGCCTTTCCTCCTCTGCCTCTCCTCCCCAAGGTACTCCTCAAGGTCAGACAAGAGAAGCCAAAAATGATACTGATTGCCCCAGACTGGCCCCGCCAGCACTGGTACCCAATCCTAAAGAGTTTGTTTGAATGTCTAGCTTGGGCATTACCTCAAATTCCTCACTTATTGACCCAACTAGACAGATACTGCACAACCAACTCAGGACCTTAAACCTGGCAGCATGGCGGATAATGTAGCCATTCAAGACGCACCTCTCTCTAAAACAGTGATGGATGTTATTTTGATGGCCAGGCGGCCTAGCACCAGAAAATCTTATGCAGAAAAATGGAAGAGATTCTGTGCTTGGAACCAGGCACAAGGTATTGACACAATTGTTCCAAATATTCCTCAGATTTTGCAATATTTAACTGAGATGCTGGATAAAGGCCTTTCCTTTTCATCAATTAAAATTCATGCCTCTGCCGTTTCAGCTCATTACAATACAGAACCACCTATTTTTTCTCATCCATTACTAAGGCAGTACCTCAGAGAGGCCAAAAACATAAGACCTCCAAGGAGATCACCAATATTTGCATGGGACCTCAACTATGTTTTGGAAAAACTCACACTGCCTGCTTTTGAGCCAGCCTCTGCAGCTGATATAAAATTCTTATCCTGGAAAACAGCTCTGCTCCTAGCAATAACCTCCGCTAGATGAGTCTCAGAGTTACAGGCACTCATGACTGTTTATCATTTTCCATCCTGACAGGGTTTCTCTGAGGACAAACCCTACATTTATGCCTAAGGTAGTGTCCAGTGTGGCCCTTAACCAAGCAATTAATTTGCCTACCTTTTATCCAAACCCACAGAATAAGGGTGAGAGACTTCTGCATTTTTTGGATATTCACAGGCAGCTACGCTTCTACTTGGACAGAACCAAAGCTTTTAGAAAGATGAACAACTTCTAGTGGCATATGCTGCAGGATCACAAGGAAAGCCTATCTCAAAGCAGACTATTTCAAAGTGGATAGGCCACTGCATTCATTTCTGCTATTCACAGCATGGCAAATCAGTGCCTAAGGGCATTAGGCCACATTCAACCAGAGCAACAGCCATTTCAGCATCCTTCCTCAGAGGAGTACCGACCAAAGACATCTTAGAGGCTGCAACTTGGAGTTCATTGCACACTTATACAAAGCACTATCACTTACCTGTCTACTCTAAATCCAGGGCAGGCTTTGCCACTGCAGATGTTCATCGTGCATACAGCTGCAGTCATAACAGATGGGTTCTCCTGCCATCAGGCGGGTCCTCGGTCGGCCGAATTCCAAAGTCTAGGTCCGGCGTCGGTTGTCGTCGCTTCTTCCCTGACGTCAGTGCGACAGGGGTATAAAAGAACCAGCCGACACCATTTTCTTCAGTCTTTCTTGCCGCGCGGTGCCCGAAGCAGAAGCAGTTCGCAAGTGCCGGTTGGCCAGCTCCTGAGATTACGAAAAATTTGGAAACCGAAGTCTTCTTAAAAGCTAAGTACCCCGTTGGGGAAACTTTTCTTGCCTCAGACCGATGTCAGACAAAGTTAATAATTGTATTTCTTGTGGGAAGCAAATACCGCATAAGGATTTCCATTCCCTCTGTATACCTTGTTTAGGCCCAGACCACGACATCTCAGTCTGTCACTTTTGTGCTACCTTCAACAAACGCACTATTAAGCGTCGGGCAGAGTTCGCCCAGCATTTTTTTGGGAAAGCATTTAACTATACCATGTCGTCGGATACTCCGACTCCGGTTTTGTCTAAAAAAAACGCAAAGACAAGGACCGACACTCGAGGTCCGCGGCCTCTACCGACACCACGCCAAAGCCGACTACACGTGGTCCGGTTCTCAGTGAGGCGCCTACGCAGCCCCTGATTACCGACGACACATCTTTGGCGGTGTCTCCTGTACCCGAGGTCGCAGGCTCCTCGGCCCATACCCTAAAAGACCAGCTACACAGGGCCCATCTCCAGGCCCCATGCCTAAGAAACAGATGCTTAAAATGGCTGAGGATTTAATTACTCTAATCAGAGGTTCTCAGCCACCTCCGGACAAAAGGCCCAGAGTGGAGGAAGATTCCCCCTCCTCTGATCAGGGTTCCATTATTTCAGAACACTCTGATGATCAGGAACAGTCTTACTCCCCTTTTGAAGACTCTGATGCAGAGGAGTCTATTCCTTCTGTATCCCCCCCCCGAGGATTACTCATTTGGGGAAACATTGCATACCTTAAGGGAACACTTCCACTGGGAAGGCCAGGATTATTCAGATTCCAAGAAAAGGCTCAGGGAATTTCTTTTGTTACCCCAGCACAGGCCTCTGGCTATACCCTCCTGTCTTGGACATCCTAGATGATGTTTACTCGGAGGCCTGCCTTAACCCGGACTCTCTACCTCCAGCTCCAGTTAAGCCTGACAGGTACTACAGGATTCCTGACTCACACCAATTTCTTTACAAAAGCCATGCTGCTGACCTAGAAACCATCTCACAGGGGCCCAAGGGAGTTAAGGCTTCCATTGCCAAAAATCCACTGCCTTCCGAGAGAGATTCCAGATCCTTAGAAAGGTGGGGAAAAAAGGTATATACCTCGGCTACCTTAACCATGAGAGCCTTAAACTGTTAGTTTCATATGCTAAAATACCAACAGTTTCTGTTATCTCAATTGAAAAGTAAAATGTCACAACCTGAACAACCAGACTTCAAGGAGTTGCAGGATTTGATGCATAGTGCAGAACTAGTGGGTAAACATACCTTACAATGTGGTTTTGATGCTCTAGAGGCCTCATGTAGAGCTGCTGTTACAGGCTCAGTCATACGTAGGCATGCCTGGCTCAAGGAACAAGCCTTGCCTGATCATGTCAAAGCTAAATTACTAGACGCCCCTCTTCAAAAGGATGTACTATTTGGGGCAAATGCTGAGGAAGTATTACGGAAAATGGAGGAAAAAGCTAAATCAATGCAAACTGTGAAAGAATTTCTGCAGGTTCAACCCCCACGTTTTAGTAGAAATTGGCCTTCCAAAACTGGTCCTTTCCTGCCACAGACAGACCCCAAAGAGGCAGATACAGGCGCCCGAGGGGCAGAGGACAATCACAAGGATCGTACAGAGGCAGACAATGGCAAGCTCCTACACAAAGAGGTGGTGAGGACAACTCACAATCTTTCAGAAAGCAGACCCAATGACTTTCCCCTTTGCAGGCCAACCAGGTCTCAAATGGCAGCCCCCCTTAGGAGGAAAGCTGGCACTATTCTCAAAATTGGCATGTTGTCACAAAGGACAAATGGATCCTGGACATTATAAACAGAGGCTACAAATTCCATTTTCATACCCTTCCAAAATGAGAGGCATGCCAAACCTGCCACACAATCAAAGTGCAGAGGCACAAAAGCAAATTTCAGATCTTATAAACATGAAAGCTATTCAAGAGGTACCTACACACGAACAAGGTCAAGGTTTTTATTCCAGGCTATTTCTGGTGCCAAGGAAGGGAAAAGATTGGAGACCTATTTTGGATCTTTCCATCCTAAACACATTCCTACTCGTACCAAAATTCAAGATGCTCACTCTACAGCAACTTCTTCCCATGCTGGGCAAGGAGTCTTGGCTGGTAACATTGGACCTCAAGGAGGCATACCTGCATGTCCCAATCAGACAAAATTGCAGAAGATACCTCCGATTTCTTGCAGGTTCAACCCATTATCAATTCTCTGCATTGCCCTTTGGCTTATCTACTGCCCAGAGTATTCACGAAATGCCTGGCATCAGTAATTGCCTACTGCAGACTTCAAGGGATACAAATATACCCTTATTTGGACGACTGCCTGATCCAAGCGGACAGCAAGCACATTCTTCTGAAACATCTGGCTTATGTAATAATGTTATTAAACTCTCTGGGATACACAGTCAACAAAGAGAAATCAAGGCTAATACCCTCTCGGAATATAATTTTCCTGGGTGCCAATTTGGACACAAACACCCAGATGGCCTACCTCACGCCAGAGAAGCAGGGGCAACTAATTCAATATTTCAGAACACTGGCAAATTGCACCAGGCTGACTGCAAGGAAAATCCTGCAGGCTCTGGGATTCATGGCATCTTGCATCTCACTAATCCCATGTGCAAAGCTGCATATGAGAAAACTACAATGGTACCTAAAAAAACATATAGTCTCAACACAGCCACAGTTTGGAAACAATAATACCACTAATTCCATGTCTGCAAAAGGAATTTCTGTGGTGGGCTCAAGCATGTCAAACACAGGTCTTCCATTCAGCAAGCCTCAAGCAAATCAAGCCATCACAACAGACGTCTCGGACTACGCCTGGGGGGCGCACATGACAGACCGGTGCATTCAGGGCAAATGGTCCCAAAAAGAAAAGCACCTTCACATCAATCAAAAAGAAATACTAGCAGTAATAAATGCTATTATAGCTTTCAAGGACCTTCTACAACCAGGTCAACTATTGATAAGAACGGACAACACCACAGTTATGTGGTACATAAACAAGCAGGGAGGAACACATTGTTATCCCCTATGCAGACTGGCCATGTCACTTTGGAACATGGCCATGGACTTACAAATGGAACTACAAGCACAGTACTTGCCAGGCAAGGAAAACACGTTGGCAGACAACCTAAGCAGGAATATGACAGATCCACACGAATGGAAGTTGCATCCAAAAGTTTTTACAGAAATAATACAAGAATGGGGAAGGCCAGACATAGATCTCTTTGCCTCCCACAAAAATCATCAATTGACAAAATTCTGCTCGAGGATCTTCCATCCAAAGGCCTGGAGAGTGGACGCTGTTTCTTTCAGTTGGACATCAATGACAGTTTATGCCTTCCCGCCTCTTCCTCTGCTGCCCAAAGTCCTATTGAAGACCAGAGCAGACAGACCAAAGTTGATCCTCATTGCTCCGGACTGGCCAAGGCAACACTGGTACCCACTCCTGAGGAGCCTGACGCATTCCCCTCCATGGACCCTGCCTCTAATGCCTCTTCTTCTGACTCAGCACAGCTTCAAAACTCTTCAGTCAGCTAAAAACACTCAATCTAGCCGCATGGAAGATTCCTTAGCATCACAGCAGGCCCTACTCTCCAAGGAGGTGCAGGATGTCATTTTGGAGGCCAGAAGGCCATCAACTAGAAAAGCTTACTCCGCAAAATGGAAACGTTTTTGTGTCTGGAATGAGAAAAAGGGCCAGAACCCTGGAAAACTGAATTTACCTCAAATACTACAATATTTGGCTGAACTGCTAAGCAGTGGACTTTCGTTCTCCTCCATCAAAATCCATGCCTCAGCCATTTCTGCAGAATACAACACAGATCCTCCTTTATTCTCTCACCCTCTTTTAAGACAGTTCCTCAGAGGGGCTAAGAATTTAAGACCTCCAAGGAAACAACCAATACCTGCTTGGGATCTCAATTTCATTCTGGAAAAACTGACTTTGCCTCCCTTTGAGCCAGCTGTCTCATCAGATTTGCAATATTTGTCCTGGAAAACAGCTTTCCTTCTGGCTATCACTTCAGCTCGTAGAGTTTCAGAACTACAGGCTCTCATGGCTGTTCAGCCTTTTATCATCTTCCATCAGGACAGAGTTTCCTTATGAACCAACCCGTCCTTTATGCCTAAAGTGGTATCCAGGGTAGCTTTAAATTAGGCCATACATTTACCTACTTTTTATCCCAATCCTCAAAACAAAGGAGAGAGATTACTACATTCCTTGGACATCCACAGGCTACTGCGTTATTATTTGGACAGAACAAAACCTTTCAGAAAATCAGAACAGCTCTTTGTGGCCTATGCGGTAGGAGCTCAAGGAAAACCAATTTCCAAACAGACAATCTCAAAATGGATAGCCCACTGCATACGCTTTTGCTATTCCTTTCATGGCAAAACTGTACCTACAGGCATTAGAACTCATTCCACCAGGGCCACAGCCACCTCTGCAGGCTTCCTCAGAGGAGTTCCTACCAAGGATATTTTGGAAGCAGCCACTTGAGTTCTGTGCATACCTTCTCCAAACACTACAACCTACCATTATACTCCAAATCTAGAGCAGGCTTTGCCACTGCAGTCTTGCAGGGCATTTTGGCTCCTCCTAGTTCCACCTAGTGCCTACCACCCCTTTCTTAGCTTTGGGATTCTACCCATCTGTTATGACTGCAGCTGTATGCACGATGAACATAGTACAGTTTTGTACCTACCATAAATGTAGATGTTCGAGTGCTAATACAGCTGCAGTCCAGGTTTCCCTCCTTCCCCTCTAGGGGTATTCTTTTATGGTGTATTTGCTTGCAACTACTGGTTTTTGATTATATTGCATTGCATTACTACATAATTTTATGTATTGCCTTCCTTCTGGGGGCACCTGACATCTGGGGCAAGAAAAACTGAAGAAAATGGCGTCGGCTGGTTCTTTTATACCCTTGTCGCACTGACGTCAGGGAAGAAGCGACGACAACCGACGCCGGACCTAGACTTTGGAATTCTGCCGACCGAGGACCCGCCTGACGGCAGGAGAACCCATCTGTTATGACTGCAGCTGTATTAGCACTCGAACATCTACATTTATGGTAGGTACAAAACTGTACTTTCTGCAGGACCTCATAGCCTCGCCTAATCCTGTTTAGCACCAGCCTCCCAACCTTAGCTTTGGGATTCAACCCAATTGTAATGACCGCAACAGTGAAACACGATGAACATAGTACAGTTATGTACCTACCATAAATGTAGATGTTCGAGTGTAGTAACTGTTGCAGTCCAGGTTACCCTCCCCCTTTTCTTTTACTGGGACTTATCTGTACTTCTCTATTCTATACAACCTATGGGGTGTATTTGTTTGTAGATGAAGGAAAAGTTGTTTTTTTGTGTATGCATGTTTATTGGCATAATTTAGCCTACCATTTTAGGGGCACCTGACATCTAGGGCAAGAAAAACTGAAGAAAATGGCATCTGCTGCATCTTTTATACCCCTGGCGCACTGACGTCAGGGAGGAGGCAACAGCGACAGCAACCGACGCCGGACCTAGACTTTGGAACTCAGGCCGACTGCGGGTAGCCTGCCAGCAGGATAACCCAATTGTAATGACTGCAACAGTTAATACTCTCGAACATCTACATTTATGGTAGGTACACAACTGTACTTTCTTGCACTACATATATGCCAGGGTTTCTACTCAAGACTTTTCCTGGTCCCCAAAAAAGGGGGCACATCGTGCCCTATTCTGGATTTGTCCATTCTAAACACTTTTCTGGTAATTACCAAATTCAAAATGCTTACTCTTCAGCAGTTGCTGCCAATGCTGTCCAAGGATTCCTGGCTGGTGACTTTGGAGCTCAAATAAGCTTATCTGCACATCCCAAAAAGGGAAAGCTGCAGGCAGATGTTCTTCGTGTTTTACTGTTGCAGTCATCACATTTGGGTTATCTGCTTGCAGTAGCCCTCAGTCAGCCTGATTAACAAAGTCTTGAGTCCTGCATCGGTTGCTGTCTCTTCTTCTGTGACGTCAGGTAGTCAGGGGTATAAAACGTGCAGCTGACGCCATTACATCTATCTTTCTTACCGTGCCGTGCCCGAAGCAGAAGCAGTTGGCAAGTGCTGGTCGGCCGACTCCTGAAATTTTCGTTTTCAAGTTTCAGAACTGAAGTCTTCAACTAAAAGCTAAGTACACCGTTGGGGAAACTTTTTCTTGCTCTAAACCGATGTCAGTAAAAGTAAATAATTGCATTTCTTGTGGAAAGCAAATACCTCATAAAGACATTAATTCGTACTGTATTCCTTGCCGAGGCCCTGACCATGACGTACCTCGCTGTCAGTTTTGTGCCTTATTTAAACCACGGACTATCCGTCATCTGTATATTTTCACTTCTAAATGTTTTGGTGCCCTGTTCAGTTATCCAGATATGTCTTGCGGTAAGCCATCCGACTACTGACATTCTGAAAAAATGCAAAGATAAAGACAGAGACAGGCTGCCTAGGTCCAAAGCTGCCGACGACGCTTCTCCTAAGCCAGTCGCCAGTTCGCCGGTACTCAGTGAGGCGCTTTTGCAGCCCTTGATACCCGCTACTTCAGATTCGCAGGCCTCTACTGAGACCCATTCGGAGTGTGATATGCCACGAGATGCTTCAACTGTGGAACCTGCGGATGATTCTACCTTGGATAAGTCCAGAGCCGCTGTGCAGGCACCGGCTTCTGAGGGTGTATTCAGGCCTACTGACTTGCATATTAAACAGACGCCATCTTCTTCAAGGCCTAAAAATCTAACCGTACCTAGAATACTGATACCCAGAACGCATGGTCAGGCCTCTATGCCTAAAAAACAAATAAGAATGGCTGAAGACCTTATTACTTTAATCAGGGGAAGCCAACCTTCCCTCTCTGAGACCTAGGACCGAGTTTGCTTATGATATTTCTGACCAGGATTCTGAAATTTCTGTTTCCACTGATGACCAGGATTTACCCTTATCTACCTATGAGGATTTTGATGCTGAGGACTCTCTTCCTTCTCCTTCCCCCCTGGAGGCTTTCTCTTTTGGTGAAACCTTGCATAATCTTAGGGAGCATTTTCATTGGGAAAGTCAGGAATTCTCCGATTATAAAAAGTGGCTTAGGGATTTCTTATTCCTGCCCCAGCACAGACCTTTAGCTATTCCTCCTGTACTAGACATTGTTGATGATGCCTTTTCGGAATCTAGCTTGGCCCCTGACTCGTTACCTACTGCTTCCAGAAAACCTGATAGATATTACAGGGTTCATGACTCTCTCAAGTTCCTTTTCAAAAATCCTACTGCGGATCCTGAGACTATTTCACAGGGACCCAAAGGCATTAAAGCTACTACTGCCAAAAATCCTACCCCCTCTGAAAGAGACTCCAGGGCGCCGGATAGATGAGGTAAGAAGCTATACACTTCTGCAACTTTGGCCATTAGGGCCTTAAACTGCCAGTTTCATATGTTAAAGTATCAGCAGCATATTATTGGACTGCTTAAACAGAAAATGATGTTGATTCCTGATTGTGCTGAAAATAAGGATTTACAGGATTTAATGCATTCTGCTTAACAAGTTGGAAAACATACTTTGCAATGTGGTTTTGATTCACTTAAGGCATCTTGCAGGGCTGCTGTCACTGGGTTTCTGCTTAGATGGCATGCTTGGCTTTAAGGAGCAATCCTTGCCAGATCAGGTTAAAGCTAAATTGCTGGATGCTTCCTTAAATCAGGGCCGCCTGTTTGGCAGTAAGGCAGAAGACGTTGTTAAAAAGATGGAGGAAAAAGCTAAATCTATACAAACTGAAAGATTTCTTACAAGAACATTCTTCAAGATCTAGTAGGCATTGGCCTTCTAAGAATTGGTCCATTCCTGCCTCTTCTAGACCTTTTCACTCCAAACCCAGATCCAGCAGAACACCCAGGCTTCAGTCCCAGGGTACGCATAGGACTAAGCAGTGGGGGACCCCCACTTCCAAATCTGGGAGTAGTAAAACTCCCCCCTATGGTAAACTGTCTCAATGACTTAACTTTAAAACTTCCAAGCACTTCTCAACTGACTGCCCCTTTGAGGAGAAGATTGCTCTACATAGAAAAAACTGGAAACTCATTACCCAGGACAAAGGATGTCCCAAGGATACAGATTTCACTTTCACACATTACCAACCTCAAACGGTTGGCCAGATCTACCCCCAAATCCATGGGCAGAGGCTCAAAAGCAAGCAGTCTCTCTCTCTTAAGCATAAAGGCTATTCAAACTGTACCAGAAGAGGAAAAAAGACAAGGTTTCTACTGAAGACTTTTCCTGGTACCCAGAAAAGACAATTCATGCCGTCCTATCCTGGACCTGTGTACTGTAAACACCTTTTTGGTGATTCCAAAATTCAAAATGCTGACTGTTCACCAGTTGCTTCCTATGCTAGGGGAAAGATGGCTGGTTAGCAGCACTCTATTTAAAGGAAGCATACCTCCACATCCCAATCATGGAATCTTTCAGAAGATACCTACGCTTCAAAGCAGGCTACACGCACTGTCACTTCTCTGCACCGCCCTTTGGCTTATGTACTGCGCCCAGGGTATTCACTAAGTGCCTAGCTCCAGTCATTGCATTTTGCATGCAAAGAAATATTCAAATGTACCCATACCTGCATGATTGTCTAATTCAGGTAGAACGCCAGGATATACTTTTGAATCATCTGGGCTTTGTACAAAGGGTGCTAACTTGTCTGGGGTACATCATAAACGAAAAGAAATCATACCTGGTACCCTGTCAACAAATTATATTCCTAGGAGCAAGCTTGAATACAACTTACCAGATGGCTTTCCTCACGCCATAGAAACAAATTCATTTGACAACCTACTTCAAATTAGTGGCCACAAAAACCCTGCTGTTTGCAAGGCAAATACTGCAGGCTTTGGGGTTCATGGCCTCCTGCATTCTTCTAATTCCATATGCAAGACTGCATATGAGGAAACTACAATGGTATCAACATTCTCGGGATCTAGAACCAGTGATTCCTGTCACTACCTTGCCTACGCCTAGAGTTCCTTTGGTGGGCGGAGGCCTGCCACCAAAACAAGGGACTACCATTCACTCTACCCACTGCCGCCTAAACCCTAACAGACGCATCAGACTATACATGGCGGGATCACCTGGCAGGGAAGTGCATTCAGGACAAATGGAACCCAAGTCAAATGCACCTGCATATCAATCAAAAAGAAATGTTAGCTGTACAGAATGCCCTGACAGCCTTCAAGAACCACATTCTTCCAGGACAATTAATGGTAAAGACAGACAACACCACTGTTATGTGGTACATAAACAAGCATGGGGGTACCCATTCTTACCCCCTCTGCAGACTAGACATGGCATTGTGGAACACAGCGTTGAGCTACCAAGTGCATCTACAAGCTCAATTCCTGCCAGGAAAACTAAATACACTGGCAAATGGACTAAGCAGAAACTTCATGGACTCACACGAGTGGAGACTGGAACCAAAAATTTGCAACATGTTGACAAACAAATGGGGGACCCCAGATATAGACCTGTTTGCCTCACCCCAGAACTACCAATTAGAGAAATGTTGTACAAGGACTCCCCACAAACAAGCTTGGAAAGTGGATGCTCTGTCCTTCAGCTGGAAAAACCTATCAGTTTATGCCTTTTCTCCTCTGCATCTCCTCTCCAAAGTACTGCTAAAGATCAAACAGGACAAACCAAGGATGATATTGATTGCACCAGACTGGGCACGCCAACACTGGGTACCCCCTCTTGCGCAGTGTATCACTGTTGGCCCCATGGCACTTGCCTCAGACCCCTACCCTGTTGTCTCAGCAGGAGAACCAGATTCTTCACCCTCAGCTTCAAACCCTGAACCTAGCAGCCTGGCTACCTAATCTCTCCTTTACCATCCCTCAGTAAACCAGTGATGGATATCATTTTAGAGGCAATGAGGCCTAGTACTAGAGAGTCTTATGCTGAAAAATGGAAAAGTTTCTGCTCCTGGAACCAATCTCAAGGGATGAGCACAGCAGTGCCCAACTTACCTCAGATTTTACAATACTTAACTGAGATGCTTCACAAGGGCCTTTTTTTTTCCTCCATCAAAATTCACGCTTCAGCCATTTCAGCTCATAACACAGAACCTCCCCCTCTTCTCTTATCCACTGCTCAAGCAGTTCCTCCGAGGGGCCAAAAATTTAAGACCACCCAGGAGAGCCCCAACTCATGCCTGGGACCTTAACTTTGTATTGGAGAAACTCACTCTTCTTCCTTTCGAGCCAGCTGCTAGTGCAAATTTAAAATTCCTTTCTTGGAAAACAGCTTTCCTTTTAGCAATCACTTCAGCAAGAAGGGTATTTGAATTACAAGCCCTCATGGCAGTGGAGCCTTTCATTGTCTTTCATGTGGACAGGGTGTCCCTCAGAGCTAATCCCTCCTTCATGCCCAAGGTGGAATCCAGTGTGGTTCTTAATCAGTCCATTCATTTGCCAACCTTCTTTCCTAATCCACAGAACAAAGGTGAACGGATACTGCAGTCCTTTGATGTGCACAGACAATTTAGATTTTACTTGGACAGGGCTAAACCTCAAAGGAAATCTGAACAACTGCTGGTGGCATTTGCTGCAGGGGCAGTGGGTAAGGCTATTTCAGAGCAAACCATTTCTAAATGGATAGGCCATTGCATTAATTTCTGCTGAAAGCACCATGGAAAACCTATCCCACAGGGGATCAGACACCATTCAATCATCTACCTCTACAGCCTTTCTCAGAGGTGTCCCTACCAGGGACATCCTAGAAGCTGCTACCTGGAGTTCTGTACATACTTTCACCAAGCATTACCTTTTGCCAATTTTTCTCTAAATCCAGAGCTGGCTTTGTTACTGCAGTCTTGCAGGGTCTTATAGCTGGTCCTAATGCTATCTAAATTCCTTCTCCCATCCTTAGCTGTGGGAATCAACCTAAATGTGATGACTGCAACAGTGAAACATGAAGAACATAGTACAGTTGTGTACACTTACCATAAATGTAGATGTTCGAGTGTATTCACTGTTGCAGCCCTGGTTACCCTCCCTCCAGCCCCCTGACTTTTTTTTGGCTGTACCTCTACTCTCCTTTACTATGCTTAAAAGCTTTTTGGTGTATTTGCTTTTTATTGGAGGTATATCCTTGTGTGTGTGTGTGTGTGTGTGTGTGTGTGTGTGTGTGTGTGTGTGTGTATATATATATATATATATATATATATATATATATATATGTGTGTGTGTGTGTGTGTGTATGTATATATGTATATATATGTATATATATATATATATATATATATATATATATATATATATATTATTGCTTCCCATTAAGGGGGCACCTGACATCTTGGGCAAGAAAAATTGATGTAATGGCTTCGGCTGCATGTTTTATACCCCTGACTACCTGACTTCACGGAAGAAAACACAGCAACCGATGCAGGACCCAAGACTTTAATCAGGCCGACTTGAGGGCTACTGCAAGCCGATAACCCAAATGTGATGACTGCAACAGTGAATACACCCAAACATCTACATTTATGGAAAGTGTACACAACTGTACTTTCCTTTGCTTCAGGGCAGGGAACAGGCATTTCCAATTCTCTGCACTTCCCTTTGCTTTATCTACTGCTCCCAGAGTTTTTACCAAATGCCTGGCTCCAGTCATAGCTTTTTGCAGGCAAAGAAACCTTCAAATTTACCCTTACTTGGACAATTGTCTTATTCAGGCAAACTCTCCAGAGCAACTTCTAAAGGATTTGGACTTTGTAAAAAACCTTCTTGCCTCTTTGGGCTACACCATCAACGAAAAGAAGTCAAAATTGGTACCCGCCAGGGAGATTGTATTCCTGGGAGTGAGCCTGAACACAGCCGGCCAGATGGTATTCTTCCCTCAAGAGAAACAAATGGATCTTTCGAATTACTTCAAAAATTTGGCAAGCATGGCCCAGCTCTCTGCAAGGCAATTTCTGCAATCCCTGGGATTCATGGCTTCATGTATTCTTATGATTCCATATGCCAGACTGCTTACCAGGAATTTACAATAGTACCTCAAATACCTTTGGTGTCAACTCACTCAGGATTTAGACTCGATACTTCCTCTGATTCCCTGCTTGCAGACGGAGTTCCTTTGGTGGGCGACGGCCTGTGCACAGAACTAAGGCCTGCCTTTCTGTTCACCTCCTGCCAGCCAGACTCTCACCACAGATGCCTCGGGCTACGCTTGGGGAGCACATCTAGAGGGCAGATGCATTCAGGGGACTTGGAACTCTCAACAGGTTCATTTGCACGTAACTCTGAAGGAATTGATGGCATTCCAGCAGGGCTTACTGGCTTTCAAACATGTTCTCTCTCCTGGTACTCTTCTGGTCAGGACAGACAACACCACAATCATGTGGTACATCAACAAGCAGGGAGGGACGCACTTTTACCCCCTGTGCAGACAAAGCATGATACTATGGTCCATAGCAGCTTCCATGGGCATTCATCTTCTTCCAGGAAGGCTCAACACCTTGGCAGACTGGTTCAGCAGGCTGGTCGTGGATCCTCACTAGTGGCAACTAAACAAGACCATCTTCTATCGCATCATTCAGCATTGGGGCACTCCCCAGGTGGATCTCTTATCGCCAGCCAGCCACCTTCTTCCAACCTTTTGCACCAGAGATCATCACAACAAAGCTTGGAAACTGGATGCTCTGTCCTTCCCCTGGACACAGCTCTCGATCTATGCATTCCCTCCTCTGCCTCTTCTTCCTAGAGTGCTGTTAAAGATAAGGGACGAAAAACCAAGGGACATCATCATAGCTCCAGAGTGGCCCGGACAACATTGGTATCCACTTCTTCACAGTCTCTCCCAGTCTCTGCCTTGGCATCTTCCCCTGATACCAAATCTCTTGGTTCAGGAGGAGGGAAAAATTCTGCATCCTCATCTTCAGACTCTGCATTTGGCAGCTTGGCTCATAATTTAAACCTTTCCCAACAAGTGGTTTAGGTCCTTTGTGAGGCCAGGAGGCCTAGCACTAGGAAATCTTACGCAGATAAGTGGAAAAGATTCTCCATTTGGATGCAGACTAGAGGGGAAGACCTTTCTCACCGTACTCTTCCTCTTATTCTTGACCATCTGGCAGGCTTTCTTAATGGTGGACTTTCCTTTTCTTCTGTCAAAATCCATGCTTCAGCTATTTCTGCTCATTGTTCCTTTGAGCATCCCATTTTCTCTCATCCCTTGATGAAACCGTTCCTCAGGGGAGCTAGCAATTTAAGGTCTCCCTGAAGGGCACCTACTCCTGCTTGGGATCTCAGTTTTGTACTTGAGAAACTTACTATGCCTCCTTTTGAACCAGCTGCCTCAGCAGACCTGAAGTTTCTGTCCTGGAAAACTGCCTTTCTTTTGGCTATTACTTCAGCTAGAAGAGTTTCTGAGCTACAGACCTTAATGGCAGTAGAGCCTTTTATCATCTTCCATATGGATCGGGTTTTTCTTCGAACTTATCCCTCCTTTATGCCTAAGGTGGTTTCTAGCATGACTCTTAACCAGTCTATCCACCTCCCTACCTTCTTCCCTAATCCTCAGAATAAAGGGGAATGGTTACTGCATTAAAAAGAAGTGAAAAGAAAACCGACTTAGCTCCCCAGACACTGCAAACTTTAATAGACCAAAACACTGTAAATACACAGCGAAAATACACGTGAAAAACTTTACATTAGAACAAATAACTTAGCGCTTTCACCCGTTTGTGTAATTGGGCAGCATCAGAGTAAAACAGCCCTTCATCTTTGTTATAATTAAAGCTTCAGCTTACATACACACCCCTCTGTGTAGCCAACCACAATCAAAAAACAATCAGCAAATTAAAGCCACAGGAAAAACCTTCCTATACTTAAAATTAAAAAAACAAAGTATAAAAATGAAAATAAAAATAATACTCAATACTAAACAAACATTAAACATACACAATAAAATGATGTTAAATAATTAGCATAATTTAAATAAATGTAGATTTATATTTTAGAATACTAGACAAGGAGATGTGATCGTTAATACCTGGAGGTTTGGATGCATCTAGTCTTAACTGCCAAATACACTTCCTCATCTCCAGTAAAATTTTTGCATCACCTCCTCTGTCATTAAATGGAATTCTATCTATCGCGAAAAACAAGACACTTAAAATTAAGACAACTCACACTGTGTGTATACAAGGCATTATTCGTTCTTTTGTTTCTGAGGTCTCTTAGGTGTAACAGGATTCTAAGCCTTAACTTTCTTATAGTATTTCCAACGTAGAAAGTAGGACAGCTCAAACATGTAGCAATATACACAACCATCCTAGTGTTGCAATTACAGAATCCCGGACACCTAATAGTTCTATGAAAGCCTTGAACTGCCACATATGGACCATTGTTAATAAACTTACATGTGCTATATAAACCGCATTTGCTCATTTTTGAGCTCTTGTATATCTCAGTATTACATTCTGTTTTCATCAATTCTTTAAGGTTTCTACTCCTACTATATGTAAAAGTTGGGGTGTTCCCTATAATTTTTGTAGTATCATTGTCAAAAGAACTTTGCCATGTATCCTTAATTCTAATAATTAGTCCTGCCTGCTCATTGTACGGTAAAAGCATAGCCCGTTTTCTGTATTGTACATGGGATTCTGAAGCCAAGTCACCCTCTTCCTGAACTTCCTTTATTAAGCCTCCATGCAAAACAGGTTTGAAGGCTGTAGCTCTTTTAATTTCTATTTCCTTTTAAATTCTAAACAAAACATCATGGGGATAAACCCCTCTCTGTAAACATTCCAATCAAACCAGTCAACTCAATTTTTAACCATTAGTCCTCGCTAATCAACCTAGATAGTCTGACCATTTGACCTTTAACTAAGTTCTTCTTGATGTGGTATGGGTGACAACTCTGAAAATGCAAGAAATTGTTAGAATGTTTTCTTGCGATATATACTGGAATTTAAGTTGACATCATTTAAACTCTTGTATAACAATATACCAAGATAGTTACAGGTTTCCCCATGAATAGTGTAAGTGAATTTTAAGAACGGTGTACTGCTATTAAGGAAATCAACAAAAGTGTAGATCTCATCCCTACTGCCTTTCCAAAAGATTAAAATATCATCAAGGTAACGCAAGTAAAGCACTACGTGATTCATATACTCCGAGGGAAACGCCTTTTCCATCTCCCTTTCCGCCAATACCAGATTGGCGTAAATTGGTCCCGCCTTTCCATCCAATTGTGTCAGCTAAAGGCTCTAAAACAGAAGCAATGGCTTCTTATGTAGACTTTCATTGTAAAGACATTGTTAAATGTTTGCCACACATCCTGAGGGACTTGTGGCATTGTCTGGAGGTTATTAGGCAGAAACAAACAGATGAACCTTTTTTAATGGTGACTATTGATGTTATAAATCTTTTTTTGATTATTCCTCAGGTACAAGGCTTGGAAATGTTTAGTAAATGTTTGGACAAATACAGTGGTTTCCACACAGTAAAATGAAGTCTGATAGTAGACCTTATGGAAATGATTTTGTCAAACCATTTTATTAGATTTGAGGGGGAACTCTATAGACAAGTTTCAGGTGTTGCCATGGGTGCTAGGTGTGTGCCAATTTACTCCAATCTGGTATTGGCGGAATGGGAGATGGAAAAGGTGTTTCTCTCGGAGTATATGAATCACTTAACGCTTTACTTGCGTTACCTTGATGATATTTTAATCTTTTGGAAAGGCAGTAGGGATGAGATCTACACTTTTGTTGATTTCCTTAATAGCAGTACACCGTTCTTAAAATTCACTTACACTATTCATGGGGAAACCTGTAACTATCTTGGTATATTGTTATACAAGAGTTTAAATGATGTCAACTTAAATTCCAGTATATTTCGCAAGAAAACATTCTAACAATTTCTTGCATTTTCAGAGTTGTCACCCATACCACATCAAGAAGAACTTAAAGGCCAAATGGTCAGACTATCTAGGTTGATTGGCGAGGACGAATGGTTAAAAATTGAGTTGACTGGTTTGATTGGAATGTTTATAGAGAGGGGTCATCCCCAAGATGTTTTGTTTAGAATTTAAAAGGAAATAGAAATTAAGAGAGTTACAGCCTTCAAACCTATTTTGCGCGGAGGCTTAATAAAGGAAGTTCAGGAAGAGGGTGACTTGGCTTCAGAGTCCCATGTACAATACAGAAAACGGGCTATGCTTTTACCGTACAATGAGCAGGCAGGACTAATTATTAGAATTAAGGATACATGGCAAAGTTCTTTTGACAATGATACTACAAAAATTATAGGGAACACCCCAACTTTTACATATAGTAGGGGTAGAAACCTTAAAGAATTGATGAAAACAGAATGTAATACTGAGATATACAAGAGCTCAAAAATGAGCAGATGCGGTTTATATAGCACATGTAAGTTTATTAACAATGGTCCATATGTGGCAGTTCAAGGCTTTCATAGAACTATTAGGTGTCCGGGATTCTGTAATTGCAACACTAGGATGGTTGTATATATTGTTACATGTTTGAGCTGTCCTACTTTCTACGTTGGAAAAACTATAAGAAAGTTAAGGCTCAGAATCCTGGAACATTTAAGAGACATCAGAAACAAAAGAACGAATAATGCCTTGTATACACACAGTGTGAGTTGTCTTAATTTTAAAAGATTCTTGTTTTTCGTAATAGATAGAATTCCATTTAATGACAGAGGAGGTGATGCAAAACTTTTATTGGAGATGAGGGAGTGTATTTGGCAGTTTGCATCCAAACCTCCGGGTATTAACGATCACATCTCCTTGTCTAGTATTTTAAAATATAAATCTACATTTATTTAAATTATGCTAATTATTTAAAATATCATTTTATTGTGTATGTTTAATGTTTTAGTATTGAGTATTATTTTTATTTTCACTTTTATACTTTTTTTTTTATTTTAAGTATAGGAAGGTTTTTCCTGTGGCTTTAATTTGCTGATTGTTTTTTTATTGTGGTTGGCTACACAGAGGGTGTGTATGTAAGCTGAAGCTTTAATTATAACAAAGATGAAGGCCTGTTTTACACTGATGATGCCCGGTTACATAAACAGGTGAAAGCGCTAAGTTATTTGTTCTAATGTAAAGTTTTTCACGTGTATTTTCGCTGTGTATTTACAGTGTTTTGGTCTATTAAAGTTCGCAGTGTCTGGGGAGCTGAGTCGGTTTTCTTTTTACTGGTTTGTGTTGCACCTTGTCAGCTTGAATGGTTACTGCATTCCCTGGATGTGGATAGACAGCTTCGATTTTACCTGGACAGGACTAAATCTTTTCGAAAGTTGGATCAGTTGTTGGCCAGTTTTGCTCCTGGAGCTCCAGGCAGAGCTATTTCTAAACAGACTATTTCTAAGTGGATTGCTCATTGTGTTCACTTTTGTTACTTAAAGCATGTCAAGGTTCCTCCTCAGGGTATTAGGACCCATTCTACTAGGGCAGCCTCTACCTCAGCAGCTTTTACCTACTAGGGACATACTGGAAGCAGCCACATGGAGTTTTATCCACACTTTAAACATTACAATTTACCCTTGTTTTCCAAGTCCAGGGCTGGTTTTGCCACTGCAGTATTGCAGGGCATCCTTACCAACCCTTAAAGAGTGGGTGTTCCTCCTCCCTTTTGTTTTTTTCCTGGGCTTTGGGAAACCCATTTTGTAAGGACTGCAGCAGTGAACCTCCAACATAGTACAGTTGTGTACACTTGCTATAAATGTAGATGTTAGAGTGTATTCACTGTTGCAGTCCTGCCCCCCCCCCCTTCCATCCCCCCTTTTTTCCTAAGGCACAGACTGGATTTTCTTTTCCTGGTCTAATTTTTTTTTGGAGGGCTCCTGGCAGTTAAGGCAAGAAAAACTGAGGAAATGGCGTCTGCTGCCTTCTTTTGTACCTGACGTCAGGCCTAAGCCGAAGGCAGCTGACATCCTATACCAAGGACTTTGGTATTCTGGCCGAATGTGGGCTACCGGGAGCCGGATAACCCATTTTGTAAGGACTGCAACAGTGAATACACTCGAACATCTACATTTATGGTAAGTGTACACAACTGTATTTTCTCTTCAACAGCCTTTACCCTTAGGTTGCTGAATTATTTATCCCATTTTACTCATCTTCAGGGGGATCTCCTTAAGGAGCTAGGAGATGGCCTTCCAAGGTGCTACAGATGCAGGGGTATCTGACAAGATAAGCTCTCAGTTTGCGACCTTAACCTCTATAGCTAACTCCTCCATCTGCCTCATTTCTTATGTGGCCGATACAATGAGCAGAGCAGTAGGCACAGGAATAGCTCTGAGGAGACATTCCTGGATGCATCTTTGAGTTTGCTGAACCCTTCGTCTTCCTTTATTGACCCCTCGTTTGATGGCTCGTCTTTGTTCGGCCCAAAGGTGAAGGAGACTCACAGCAGGAGCGAGCAAGACGGCAAGACTCTGTCTGCCATGGGAGTACATTTCTCTGTCCCTGCTAGACCGTATCCCAAAGGTCAGAAGGGGTGGAAAAATGTGGTTCTGGAAATCCAAAGGAGGCTCGCCGGACGCTTATGGTGAGTTTTCCCCCAGTGGCAGAGGGGAAAATAACAATGGAAGACACCACCCTTGCGGCAGAGGGGGTCCACACAGAATCAGGGTGACAGAGATAATTTCTTGGGTAGACCCTTCCAGCGCTCCTGAAAGGAGGCCTGCCTGCCCACCTCTGGAGGCAGTTGGAGCGGCGATTATCACTGTACCCAAAAGCCTGGCTAGACATGACTCGAGACAAATGGGGTACAGGCCATCATATCCAGGGGATGCAACATTCCTTTCTCCCTTCCACCCCTTCCATCAAAGACCATCCCAGACATACCACCCGGTCTAAGGGATCAAGCAACCCTAAAAATTCAAAGGTTGCTAGAAAAGGAGTCATCCAAGAAGTCCCCGCAGACAAAATCGGATCTGGAATTTCCTCAAGGTTTTTTTTTTTTTTTTTTTAGTTCCAAAAAAGACAGGGGACTGGAGACCAGTTTTGGATCTCAACAGACTGAACAAGTTTGTAAAGAAAACAACGTTCCGGATGGTGACACTGCAGTCTATACTCCCTTTTCGGGGACAAGGCAATTGGATGTGCTCCATAGATCTTCAGGATGAGTACTACCATATAATGATGGGACAGGCGATCCAGAAGATAGCTATGCTTCTGGCTGGGAGCCAGTCATTACCAGTTCAGAGCTCTGCCCTTTGGCCTCACTACAGCCCCCAGAGTGTTTACCAAATGCACGGCACTAGTTACGGTTCACCCGAGGCATCAAGGATTCTGGGCGTTTCCATACTTAGTCGACTGGCTCCTGACCGCCACCACCAAGCACCTACTAACTAGGACAAGCGACACCATCATTCATCTTTGCTCAGAGTTGGGCATTACTATCAATTTAGAAAGAGTTCAAATGCTGCGCCATCAGGTGTCAATATTGCTCATGAAGAAAAAAGTGCAAGCAAAATTTGTCTTCAAGGTTCTGGGTTCAATGGCAGCCGCAATAACACTAGTTCCACTGGCACGCCTACACATAAATATTGCAGTGGCTTCTTTTCGCTCAGTGGTCCATGTTGGAGTTGCCCACGTCACACACAATTCTTACTACGAACACCTGCAAGAAGGACATACAATGGTGGCTTCAAGTCCACACAGGTAACGATAGGCAAGACCATTTGTTCTTCCCCAACCTGTAGCTACAGTAACCATGGACACTTCCCAGATAGGGGGGCATTATCTATGACAGAATGTCCAAGGGACTTGGCAAGAACACAAATATCACTTGCATGTCAATGTCCTAGAGATGAGGGCAGTGCTCCTGGTGTTGCAAGCATTCCAGAGCTCTCTTCCAACAGGTACAACTGCAATGCAAACAGTATGTCTGTGGTGTGGTACATCAACAAACAAGGCGGAACTGTTAAGAGCCTCAGAGTTTGGCAATGGGAAATTTCTTCTCAGCATTTTCTAACTGCAGTACACATCCCGGGGAAATCCAACGTAACAGCGGACAGGCTAAGCAGGGCAATTTTTATGCCTCACGAGTGGTCCCTCAAACAGGAAATTGTGAACCTAATTTTTTGCAAATGGGGCCAGCCTTGCTGCAACCTCTTTGCCATGTCCATCAACTCCAAATGCAGCAGCTACTTTGCCCTAATCCCTCCTCTGGGGATGTCACCCAGGGATGCACTTGTTCACGATTGGCCCCCGGGACTTCTTTATGCATTTCCCCCATTTCCATTAATACCCAAAGTTCTCCTGAAAGCCAGATCGTTGAGTTACAAGCTGATTCTCCTTGCTCCTTACTGGCCTCGTCAGATATGGTTCCCCTTTCTATGGCCACATTTTCAGAGCCCTGGAACCCGGACCCAGTGCAGGATCTTCTGACTCATCAGTTAGGGGATGCTCCATCCCTCTCTTCAAAGCCTCAAGCTTGACAGCTTAGTTATTCGACTTCACATCATAGCCAGACTTCCAGAACTGTCCCCAGCAGTGCGCTACATTCCGGTTTCATCACACAAGAATACAACTAGGAAACTTTATTTAAGCAAATGAAAGAGGTTTTCTTGTTGGCCTGACAATTACCATAAAGACCCATTTACAGCCCCTATATCAGCAATTCTGGAATTTTTAACAGAAACCTTTAATCGGGGTTCAGTGGCAGCCACACTACGAGTACAACTAGCTGCTGTATCAAACTACCACGTAGGAGACATGGGATTTAATATATCCCGCAGCTTTTGCAAAGCCGTTCTGAGTGGTACATTCCTTTTAAGACCTCCCATAAGAGAACCACAACCTCCTTAGGATCTAGGTTTGGTGTTATCCTCTCTAATTCTCCCTCCATTCGAACCAGCCTCCTCTTGCTCACTAAAGTTCTTATCTTGGAAGACTATCGTTTTGCGAGCCATTATTTCCGCTAGGAGGGTTTCAGAACTGCAAGCTCTGTTTGTTTGTCCCCCATCTAATTTTCCACAAGGACAGTGCGTCTCTCAGGACAAATCCTTCCTTTTTGCCAAAAGTTTGCTCTGAGGCCAATTTAAATCAGTCTGTTGAGCTACCTGTGTTTTTCCCCAATTATGGCAACAAGGCAGAATAGGGCTTTCACCAATTGGATGTACATAGGCAGTTACGTTTCTACCTACATAGGAAGAAGGACTTCAGAAAATCTGACCAACTGTTTGTTTCATTCTCAGAAAACGGAAAACGAACTTCATTTTCAAAAGTCACCTTATCAGAATGACTTATAGACATCATTACTTATGTCTATAGCTCTCAGAATAAAGAGCTTCCGGGAAAAATTAAACTAGAGCTATGTCGACTTCCACTGCCTTTCAAGCTAGGCTCCCTTTGGATTCAGTTTGTGCTGCAGCTGCATTGGTTAACCCTCATACCTTTATCACTCATTACAAAGTAGATGTGGCCTCCCGGAACAGGGCATCCTTTGGTTCCACTGTTCTGAAGAGTTTATTCCCTTGAGCCACTCGAGAAAGAAGGTGCAGGGGACACTGTTCCAACCATCAAGATTTAAGGCGAGATAGGACAACATAACATAAAGAAGTTATGTACTCAGCATAATCTTCCATGTTTGTTGTCCATAATCCTGCCTTCATTCTTGCATTCCACCCTCCTTCCCCCTTCCTGGAGGATCAAGAGGAAGTTTTCTGAAGTTGGCTGTAAATTCCTGATTCCCATCATGCCTTGGGAATTATGGGCAAGAGGATCTGTTGTAGTAGTTGTATTGGGTTGTATAGTCTAGTGATTAGTTGTCTCAAACGAGATCTGGGTAACTGTCACTAGGCATCTTTGGGATAGGCTATAGCGTCGAGCCAGTGAAAGGCCTCAAGCTTTAGTATACGGCAGAGTCAGAACTGATGCTCTCTTCCGAACCCAGCCATCAAGAATGAAGGTGAGATTAGACAATAAACAAGGAATATTATGGTGAGTACATAACTTCTTTTTTTCTTTGAAAATGATTGTGCTTAGGCAACTGTGTATGTATTGACTGTCATTTCATTTCTGAGGGGGGAGAGTTGTGTAAATGCTTTTGTGAACTTTCTGTGAGGAAAGGTTTTATTTGACAGAAGTGTTACTTGGATTGTAAACTTTTGTATGTTTGGAGTTCACTTTGCTTGGGGGGACTGACAGTGGTTTACTTTGAATAACTTTTCTCTACTTTATTGACTCTAGGCTGTGTTCCCACTTTCAGTGTCTTTTCCTCAGCTTACCTATAGAGTGGCCTCCAGCCTATACAGTAATACCTTTCCCTCCATGCAAAAAGAAGAATGGTTCTGAGGAATCTTCAGGTGTTAGGCCGCCTCCTGTTTTGCCTCTGCTGATGTTGGGTAACTCTGCTGTGGCTGCTTGTTCCTGAAATCATCCATCTTTTACACTCCTCCCTCATGTTCTCTTGATGTAGCTTTTTTTTTAGCCTTCAAAGAAACAAGGGATAGTCGTACTGTCTGCAATTGTAGGTATGCCCCTGGCAGACAAGGGAGTGCTGCTTTTGTTTAGTGTGAAGGGGAATAGTTTTCACTTGGCCAGGAAGAGGAGGTGAAAGCTAGGACCACTGTGCTTAATAGGAGTTAGTCTATTAACAAGGAGAGCGTGCTTAGTAAGAAAAACTTTATATCCTTTCTATTTCAGTGGATATGGCAGACTTACTGAAATGTGCCACGGAACAAACTTTATGCTTTCTTTACCCTAATATTCTTCAAGCAAGAATAAGACCGTGTTCCTTCTCATCTGACAGGGAATTTCAGTCAGAAGAGCAGTCCGTTGCAGAGATGGTTGTACCTCAGGAAATTCTTAGTCAAGAGTTATGTGATTCTGAGGAAACTATTTCATCAGATGTTCCTGTCTAAGATGAGTTTTTTTTCATTGTGATGAGAATTAAATTCCTGTGCACAAAAATGTGATCTGAAGTAGTTTACTTCATTTGGTCTTCAACCTGTGGGAATACGGATCCATATCGGATCCAAGCCAGGAAAGGTTACTAGCATCAGCTCCAAGCTCCAGTCTCTTCCCCTTACCCATAATGCACCTCAACTGCCTTCCATCCCCAGATCTTGTTTGCCGTGATTTGTAAAACATTGTGTCTCTAGAGCTCCAGCTAGCAGGGTGATTCTGACTGTAAGTTGTCTAAAAGTTCTGTTACTTTTAGCCGTTTCAGGTTAGTATAGGTACCCCCCCCCCCCCCATCGCTTTGGCATCAAGTATAGGTTTGTAGTTTAGTTAGTTTAGCGTAGTTTGTCTGTGGTGCCCACCCCTTCTTAGTCAGTCCAGTATGGTGAGTGTGTGTGTGTGTTATTAGCCTAAAGAAATAAATTTTTGTCTGTTTCTTTTTTAAGTCTTCTTTCCTTATAGTATGGCTGAAAAGCTTGTCTTTAAGCGCTGCACAGAGTGCGGCCATAAGCTCTCCCCAACAGATGGCCCCACACTGTGTGTGTTGTGCTTAGGTGTGGCCTACCTTAATGTGGATTGCTCTATTTGTGCGGGGTTCAATCCCCGAGCTTTGAAGGATAGAAAGGCCAAGTTGGCCCTCAAAGGTCTTCTGCCTGCCACTGAACCTCCTTCTTCGTCCTCTGCTTCAGTCACAGCGGCTACTGTGACTGCCTCTTCTGCTTGTCTTCCTCTGGCCTCCCCTCCCTCCCAGGCTGGGACTCAAACTCCTGCATCTAAACCTGTGGTAGTGGATCAGGGGAGAGTTAGAGAACGAGAGAGAAAGTTGAAGACGAAAGAAAAGAGGAAGAGGTCCCCGGACCAATCATCCACGAGCAAGTCTGCACAGATCAGTGACTCCCCTTGGCTCCGGTCTCCGAGGTTCTCCCTGGAGCCGGAGGAGGCATGTTCAGTCTCCTGGGCCTCGGTTCCCCGACTGGCCAGGTCAGAGTCCGTGTCCTCGTCGACCCATTCTTTATCAGTCATGGATCTGGATAAGATGATGAGGCGCTTTATCCGTACACAGATCCAGATGGACGTCTTGCCAGCCCCCCCAGGAGGGGTGAGCTCACTTCCCTTTTTTCAGCCCATTTCTCCTTCCCTGATCCGACCTTTTGCTTCGGAGTTATTGGATCCGAGGTTGGCATTGGTCAGGGGGTTGGTGCCAAAAGTCCTTGCGTCCTCAATGCCAGCAGCTGCCTGGAGCATCTTGGATCCAACCAGTTTGGATCCGAGCCGCTCTCAGAGCCGAAGCCTGGGTGTTGGAACCGAGGGAGTAGAACCTTTTCCATCGGCTTCAGTGTTGTCAGGCCAGGTTCCCTCCCTCGGAGCTCCAGCCACTTCGGATCCAGCTCCGATTCCCGCTTCGGATTCAGAGCCTGGCCTCCTTATTAGCTTCCCAGGAGGTCCGCTCTCCTTTGGCATTCGATGTGGTAAAACGGACTACCGGATCGAGGCCCCTGACCTCCCTCGGAATCAGCCCAGACCCCCTCTGCTCTGTCTAAGGTCCCCATTGTCTTACCAGTAGGAAAGCCTGTGCCTGAAGAGCCCCAGACAGTTCCCCCAGAGGAACAGATGGCTTGCAAGCGCTCCCCGGAGAGCCCCATGGGAGATGTGCCTCTCAAGCATACATGCAAGAGGAGGCACTTGGACTCCCCCAAGTCCCTCAGCGAGGACACAGATTTAGATGATGGGGAGGGCTCCCCAAGATCACGTCCCGACGATGTCTCCATTGGAGACATCATGGAGATCCTGCACCAGCGGGGAGGTTGGTCTGCCCCCAAGCCCTCTTCTGATAAGTCTGTGTTTCTGGAGGCTTTCGGCACAGGCCCATCTACATCTTGGGTGTTCCCTCCCACGGATCCTTTAGTGGATTTGATCACCTCGTGGGTGTGGAAGGAACCAGATACCGTGGAGCCGATCCCCAAGTGCCATGATAAGGTTTTAAGTCCCCCTATTGACAGGCCTTCCTGGAACAATGGCTCCTGAGTGAACACTTTGGTAGTAGCAGCAGCCACGAAGAGGGGACTATCTCAGGAAAGTTCCTCGGTCCCCCTTCCTGACCGAGAGTCACGGATGGTGGACAGCGTAGGGAAGCGGGTGTATGCTTCAGCTACCTTTTCAGTAAGGGAGCTGAACTACTTGGCCGATGTCCCGAGACTCCAACGCGACCTAGTGAAGAAGCTGGAGGAGTCTCCACCGAAGTCCATGTCACAGGAGGACAAGGCTTTGTTCTCCGCGAAAATGGCCACACTGAGAGCAGTATCAAATACGTCCATGTGACTCCTCTCCCATGTGATAGAAGGAGCGGTTATTGCAGCTGGGTCCGGCGTATCCATGAGGCGTAACGCCTGGCTCAGGTTGTGCCAATCTACCGAACCGTTTTAGGCATCCTTTGCCAATGCCCCTTATGATGGCTGGACTCTTTTCGGTAAGACCTTCAGTGAGACGCTGGTCCAGAGTGAGAAGGACAGGGAGACGCTGTCTGCCATCGGGATCCGCTTCTCTAACCCTCAAAGGTCCTTTTTCTGGAACTAGAGAGGGCAAAAGAAGATGTGGTTCTGGAAGTCTCAGTATTCCCGGGACACTAAGGGCTCTGCTTCCCCTAGAGGCAGAGGGGGACAGAATGAATGCGGGCCCAGAGGCCGAGGGGGTCCGTGGAAATTCGGGTCTTGAAAACCATTCTCGGACAGACCCGGGCAGCAACCCTGAGGGGTTGCTCGGCTGCTGTACTCTGGAGCCAGTTGGGGGACGATTGTCCTTGCACCCCGCGGCATGGGAGTCCATAATAACAGACCGCTGGGTGCTTCAAATCATATCCAGAGAATATTCTATCCCCTTTGTGGGTTCCCCCATATCTCCCAAACACTTCCCTTCCATTGTCTTCAACTGTCCCTCCCTCCTTCCCCCGGACCTTTGGCGCATGTTCAGCCTACGGGCTGCAGTATAGGTCACAAGAATGTTATCAGGTCGGGTTGTAAGTATAGTTTCAGCAGACTTGATCTGGGGATGGAAGGCAGTGGAGGTGTATTATGGGTAAGGGGAGGAGTCTGGAGCTCAGAGCTGATGCTAGTAATCTTTGCCGGCTTGGATCCGATAAGGATCCATTTTCCCACAGGTTGAAGACAAGTGAAATACAACTGCTCAAATGGAACGATGTTCTTCGTGTTTCACTGTTGCAGTCATCACATTGGGTTATCTGCTTTGCAGTAGCCCTCAGTCAGCCTGATTATCATAGTCTTGGGTCCTGCGTTGGTTGCTCTCTCATCTTCCATGACGTCAGGGGTATAAGGTATGCAGCCGACACCATTACATCAGTCTTTTTGCCGTGCGATGCCCGAAGCAGTTCACAATTGCCGGTCGGCCGACTCCTGAAATTTTCGTTTGAGTTTCAGAACCAAAGTCTTCAACTAAGCTAAGTACCTCATTGGGGAAACTTTCTTGCTCTAAACCGATGATAGTAAAAGTTAATAAATGTATTTCTTGTGGAAAGCAAATACCTCATAAAGATTTTCATTCATACTGCATTCCTTGATTAGGCCCAGACCACGACGTACCCCGCTGTTGGATTTTTGCCTTATTTAAACAAACTATTCGTCGTCAGTTTATTTACGCTTCTAAATATTTTGGTACTCTGTTCAATTATCCAGAAATGGCTTCGGTAAGCCACCCGACTACCGACATTCCGAAAAAACGCAAAGATAAAGACAGAGACAGACCGCATAGTTCCAAAGCTGCCAACGACGTTTCTCCTAAGCTAGTCGCCAGTTCACCGGTACTCAGTGAGGCGCTTTTGCAGCCCCTGTTACTCGCTACTTCAGATTTGCAGGCCTCTACTGAGACCCATTCAGAGTCCGGTATGCTGCGAAATGCTTCTTCAACTGTGGAACCTGCAGATGTGTCTACCATGGATGGGTCCGGAGCCGCTGTGCAGGCACCAGCTTCTGAGGGTTTACTCAGACCTACTGCTTTGCGTATTAAACCGACGCCATCTTCTTCTTCAAGGCCTAAAACTCGATCCATGCCTAGAAAACTGACGCCCAGACCGCATGGTCAGGCCTCTGTGCCTAAAAAGCAAATAAGAATGGCTGAAGACCTTATTACTCTAATCAGGGGAAGCCACCCTTCCCCCTCTAACAGACCTAGGACTGCGTTTCCTTTTGATTCTTCTGATCAGGACTCTGAAATTTCTGTTTCCTCTGATGACCAGGATTTACCCTTATCTACCCATGAGGATTCTGATGCAGCATTCCCTCTGCTTCCCTTCCAAAGGATTTCTCTTATGGTGAAACCTTGCATACTCTTAGGGAACATTTTCACTGGGAAAGCCAGGATTACTCTGACTCTAAAAAGAGTCTTAGGGATTTCTTACTCCTGCCCCAACACAGGCCTTTAGCTGTCCCCCCTGTACTAGACATTGATTATTCCTTCTCGGAATCTAGCTTGGCCCCTGACTCTTTACCTCCTGCTCCCAGAAAACCTGATGGGTATTACAGGGTTCCGGACTCTCACAAGTTCCTCTTTAAAAATCCCACTACGGATCCTGAGACGATTTCACAGGGACCCGAGGACATTAAGGCTACTACTGCCAGAAATCCTACCCCCTCTGATAGAGATTCCAGGGCGCTGGATAGATGGGGTAAGAAAGGTATACACTTCTGCAACCTCGGCCATTAGGGCCTTAAGCTGCCAGTTCATATGTTTAAGTTTCAGCAGCATATTATTGGATTCCTTAAACAGAAAATGATGTTGATTCCTGACTGTGCTGAAAATAAATATTTACAGGATTTAATGCATTCTGCTGAACAAGTTGGAAAACATACTTTGCAATGTGGTTTTGATTCATTAGAGGCATCTTGCAGGGCTGCTGTCACTCGGTCTGTACTTAGAAGGCATGCTTGGCTTAAGGAGCAGTCTTTGCCAGATCATGTTAAAGCTAAATTGCTGGATGCTCCCTTAAACCAAGACCGCCTGTTTGGCAACAAAGCAGAAGTAGTACTTAAAAAGATGGAGGAAAAAGCTAAATCTATGCAAACTGTTAAAGATTTCTTGCAAGTACAGCCTCCCAGATTTAATAGGCATTGGCCCTTTAAAAATTGGTCCTTTCCTGCCTCTTCCAGGCCTTCTCAGTCCAAACCCAGAACCAGCAGAATACCCAGGCTTCAGTCCCAAGGTACTCAGGACTAAGCAGTGGGGGGCTCCCACTTCCAAAGCATGGAGTAGTAAGACTCCCCCTATGGTAAACTGTCTCAGTGACTTCACTTTAAAACTTCCAAGCCCTGCACAACTAACTGACTGTTCCTTTGGGGGAAAGATTGCCCTGCAGGCAAAGAATTGGGAACTCATTACCCAGGACAAATGGGTTTTAAATATAGTTTCCCAAGGATACAGATTCCACTTCCACTCCTTACCAACCCCAAACGGTTGGCCAGATCTACCCCCAAATCAGTGGGCAGAGGCTTAAAAGCAAGTTCTCTAAGTATCAGGGCTATTCAACCTGTCCCAGAAGAGGAAAGTGGACAAGGTTTCTACTCGAGACTTTTCCTGGTGCCCGGAAAAGAGAACAAATGGCGTCCTGGACCTCTCTATTCTAAACACATTTTTGGTGATCCCAAAATTCAAGATGCTAACTCTTCACCAGCTGCTTCTTATGCTAGCAAGGATGCCTGGTTGGCAACACTGAATTTAAAGGAAGCCTACTTGCACATCCCAATAAAGGAATCTTGCAAGAGATACCTATGCCTCAAAGCAGGCTACATGCACTGTCAGTTCTGTGCACTGCCCTTTGGCTTATCTACTGCGCCCATGATATTCACAAATTGCCTAGCTGCAGTCATTGCATTTTGCAGGCAAAGAAATATTCATATATACCCATACCAGGACGATTGTCTAATTCAGGCAGAAAGCCAGGACATACTATTGAATCATCTGGCGTTTGTACAGAAATTGCTAACTTCTGCGGGGTACACCATAAACGAAAAGAAATCACATCTTGTACCCTGCCAACAAATTGTATTCCTGGGAGCAAGCTTGAAAACAACTTCCCAGATGGCTTTCCTCACGCCAGAGAAACAAGTTTATTTGACAGTCTACTTCAAACTACTGGCCACAAAGACCCAGCTATCTACAAGGAAAATACTGCAAGCCCTGGGGTTCATGGCCTCCTGCATTCTCCTAATTCCGTATGCAAGACTGCATATGAAGAAACTACAGTGGTATCTAAAAAGTCTATGGTGTCAACATTCTCAGGTTCTAGAAGCAATGATTCCTATCGTATGTTGTCTACAGATAAGAGTTCCTTTGCTGGGCAGAGGCCTGCCACCAGAACAAGGGACTGACATTCACTCTACCCCCTGGCACCCAAACCCTAACAACAGACACATCAGACTATGCATGGGAGGCTCACTTGGCAAGGAAGTGCTTTCAGGGTAAATGGAACCCAAGTCAAATGCACCTACATATCAATCAAAACGAAATGTTAGCTGTACAGAATGCTCTGACAGCCTTCAAGGACCACATTCTTCCAGGACAATTAATGGTAAAGACGGACAACACTACTGTTATGTGGTACATAAGCAAGCAGGGGGGGAACCCACTCATACCCTCTCTGCAGACTAACCATGGCTCTGGGGAACACAGCCTTGAGCTACCAAGTGCACCTACAGGCACAATTCCTGCCAGGAAAGCTAAATACACTGGCTGACGAACTAAGCAGAAATCTCATGGACCTACACGAGTGGAAACTGGAACCAAAGATATTCAACATGTTGAGAAACAAATGGGAGTGCCTAGTGATAGACCTGTTTGCCTCCCCCCCCCCCCCCCCAGAACTACCAATTGGACAAATTCTGCACAAGGACTCCCCTCAAACAAGCTTGGAAAGTGGATGCCCTTTCCTTCACCTGGAAAAACCTATCAGTTTATGCCTTTCCCCCTCTGCCTCTCCTCTCCAAGGTATTACTAAAGATCAAACAGGACAAACAAGGATGATACTGATTGCACCAGACTGGCCACTCCAACACTGGTACCCCCTTTTGTACAGTGTCACTGCTGGCACCATGGCACCTGCTTCAGACCCCTGCCATGCTGTCCCAACAGGAGGGCCAGATTCTGCACCCACAGCTTCAAACCTTGAACCTGGCAGGCTGGCTAATTACCTGATCTCTCCATTGCCATCCCTCAGTAAGCAAGTGTTGGATGTCATTCTGGAGGCAAGGAGGCCTAGTGCTAGAAAATCCTATGCTGAAAAATGGAAAAGATTCTGTTCCTGTAATCAAACTCAGGGGATGGGCACAACAGCGCCCAATTTACCTCGGATTCTTCAATACTTAACCAAGATGCTTCACAAGGGCCTTTCCTCTTCCTCCAACAAAATTCATGCCTCAGCCATTTCAGCTCATTACAACACAGAGCCACCCGTCTTCTCTCACCCACTGGTGAAGCAGTTCCTCAGAGGGGCCAAAAACTTAAGACCACCCAGTAGAGCCCCTACTCCAGCCTGAGACCTTAACTTTTTTTTTTTTTGAAAAACTCACTCTACCTCCTTTTGAGACAGCTGCAAATGCAGAGTTGAAATTCCTTTCTTGGAAAACAGTCTTCCTTTTAGCCATCACTTCAGCAAGAAGGGTGTCTGAATTGCAGGCCCTCATGGCAGTTGGGCCTTTCATCATCTTTTATGTGGACAGGGTGCCCTTCAGGACCAATCCCTCCTTTGTGCCTATGGTGGTATCCAGTGTGGCCCTTAATCTGTCCATTCATTTGCCAACCTTCTTTTCTAATCCACAGAACAAAGGGGAACAAATACTGCACTCCTTAGATGTGCACAGACAACTTAGATTTTACTTGGACAGGACTAAATCTCTCAGGAAATATGAACAGCTGCTGGTTGCATTTGCTGCAGGAGCAGAGGGGAAGATCATTTCAAAGCAAACCATTTCTAAATTGATAGTCCATTGAATTCTTTTCTGCTATAAGCACCATGGAAAACCTACCCCACAGGGGATAAGACCACATTCAGCCAGGGCTGCATCTACCTCTACAGCCTTTCTCAGAGGTGTCCCTACCAGGGACATCCTAGAAGCTGCTACCTGGAGTTTTGTACATACCTTCACCAAGCATTACCATTTGCCAGTTTTCTCTAAATCCAGAGCTGGCTTTGCCACTGCAGTTTTGCAGGGCCTTATAGCTGGTCCTAATTTTATCTGATTTTCTCCTCCCATCCTTATCTTTGGGAATCTACCCAAATGTGATGACTGGAACAGTGAAACACGAAAAACATAGTACAGTTGTGTACACTTACCGTAAATGTAGATGTTAGTGTATTCACTGTTGCAGTCCTGGTTACCCTCCCTCCAGCCCCATGACTTGTATTGGCTATACCTCTATTCTTGTTTACTATGCTTAAAGCTTTTTGGTGTATTTGCTTTTTGGTTGGAGGTGTAACCCTGTATATATAATTGCTTGTCATTATGGGGGCACCTGACATGGGGGACATCTGTAATGGCGTCTGCTGCATGCTTTATACCTCTGACTACCTGACGTCATGGAAGATGAGACAGCAACCGATGCAGGACTCAAGACTTTGATAATCAGGCCGACTGAGGGTTACTGCAAGCAGATAACCCAAATGTGATGACTGCAACAGTGAATACACTCGAACATCTACATTTATGGTAAGTGTACATAACTGTACTTTATGGCGAGTACATAACTTCTTTTTATGATTTATTATAGTTAGAGATATCTAAAGCTGCAGCTGTCCCTCCTGCCTTGCCTGCCACCGTGATTTTCTTACTGCTTCTTGCTTACCTGATGATCAATTACCCTCTTGCCCCCAGGAAGTCTGATAAGTTATGCAGGGAACTCCAGACACACACATGCCTGTTTTCTAATCCTAAAGCAGATGCAACATTCATTTCACTATCCAAATTTCCTTTTGTTAAACTGGTTACGACCACTTACTACACATTGGGAAAATATGGTATCTTCGTTTAGTTATGCTCTGCATCTACACCGTTAGTCCTTTCAAATCCCAGTAGTGGGGTGTGCAAAGGCGATGAATGGTGGGTGGACCAGACAGCTTGCAGCCTAGGTCTTTCTTTTCTCCCTTCCGGCCTTCTACCAGTCAGTTACCGTAAACACTTCAGGCATGGTGTGGGGAGCTGTTTCAATAGGGTCCTATAGACAGAAGCGTGTTAATTTCAGAGAGATGTTGGCAGCTATTGATGCTTTAAAGGCATTGAATTCTCTCTCGTTCATAGGACCTGTGCAGGTATACACAGACAACACTCATGCTGCATAAACAAGGGGGGGGGGGTAGCAGATCTTTACCCTCTTAGCAAACTTAAAATAATCTGGAAGGTAGCTGAGTTTAGTATGACTCTTCAGGCTTCATACATTTTGTCTGAGGAAAGCTTTGCTGCAGACAAGCTCTGCAGGACCAGGATAGATCCCACTGAATGGAAACTGTAACTTGACATCTTCCAGGAATTGGTCCAGATGTAGGGAACACTTAAATTAGCTCTCTTTGGTTTCCATCAGAACAGACAAGTAATGAAATTCTGCTCCAAGAGTCGTTGCAGACAGATGTGGGAGAGAGATGCTTTCTCATTCCTGTGCAATAGAATATTCCTATATTTTTTCCCGCCCTTTCCACTGGTATTCAAGGTTATTCTAAGGATCCGGATGGACACCCCAGAAATTTGATGACACTCTTTTGGCCAGTGCAAGAGTGGATGTTCCATCTTGCCCACTGCTGCAGTATCCTTTAGGCTTTGAAGGTTGTTTTCCTGCCTAGCAAACAACCGGCCAGCTTCACAGAGCTGTGGCTCATCCTACCCTCATTCTGACTGCTGATTGGCTAGCCCCTAGTAGGGAATGTAGCAGTCAGAGTAGCGATTTCTTCAGTACTTTCTTGCTGTCTCTAGAAGAAGCATCTCCTGAGCTTCACATGAGCAACAGTCTGCTAAAAGCTTCATTTTTAACAGACAAGCCCCAGTGGGGACCCCCTCCACAGAGACATTATTGCCTTTGTAAGGAAGAAAAAATTTTTACTTTTTGACTAAAAGAAGTATTTCCCCTTTAAGAAACCTGTTTTTTTTTTTTGTTTTTTTTTTTATCAATGTGTTTTTTTTTTTTTTTTTTGTTTTTTTTGTCTGGTACTGCTGTTTTCAGCTGTCTGTCTTACTTAGATAATTATGGGTAATGTGTCTAAATATATGTTCTGCTTGTGTAACGTTTTAAAATTGTAACTGAAGATTTATTTTGGGATGGGCAAGGACATGTTTTTACAGCTTGGCGCTTATGCTCACCTTGTGACAATCTACTTATCATAGGTTCATCATTCCCACAGTTGCAGTAGTCTTCATTCTGTATGGATTGTTAACTAGCCAGCTTCAAAAAAAACATGTGCACACAACACATCTTCACTCTACTGATTTCCGTCCTTGGGATTAGCCAGAGTGAGAATTTCTTCAGTACTTTCTTAATGTCTCTAGAAGTAGCACCTCTTCACATGAGCAGCAATCGGCCAAGAACTTCATTTTTGGCAGATAAGTCCCCAGTGAAGAACTCAGCCACACAGAGATTACCTTATAAGAAAAATAATTTTTATTTTTTTTAACTAAAAGTGGCATTTCCCCTTTAAGGAACCCATTATATGTTTTACAGTATTGGAGGTTTCCTGTCAGGGGCCACTATTTATAGTTACAACTGTTTGTTAATTTATTTGGGTATAATTTTGTGGGAAATTATGTACTGCTTGAGTAAACTGTGATTTTTTTGGGGACAAAAGTTTACAGAGGGACAGGCAAGAATCTACATGTCAGTATAGTCTTTATGGTCACTTTGTGACAACCTACCTGCCATATTGCTTTTTTTCACTGTGTTTTGAGTGTTTGAAGGGTACTATCAGGGATTTTGTGTTCTGCTTCTGCTTTTTAATTAAGGGACTGGGAAAAATCTTGAGTGTAAGTGTGTTCTTTTTGAACACTTTGCTTCAGTCTCTGGCAATGCTTACTGCTTTTAGGTATTTTTCTCTGGCTGCAGTATGCATATTTAAACTGCTGTGGCTTCTTGTTCTCCTGTTTACCGAGAAAGAAAAAAAATCACTTACCATGGAGTCTTTGACATAATTTAAGAATGTCTGTGCATTGTCCAACAGTAGGTGGAGGTGCATTGGCAATTGGTTGTTCATCAGACCACTCTCTTATATGTCCAGCTTCCCCTGTTGTAGTCCTTTTGGCCATTAGGAAATGAGGTCAGCCACATCCTGTTCGGATGTACCAGTGTCTGATATGAGCATGGAAGAACCATCTTCCCTGGGTTTCAGAGACACTCCAGGAGATCCTTCTTGGGGTAACTGGGGCAAGAGACTATTAGATTGGGCAGACATCCCTTCTTCAAGTCAGTTTTCTTCTGCTGGAACCTCTTTTAAGAAAAAAACAGAAGGATTAAAATTGTTCTGTGACGAATTATTACTGTTAAATGTGAGTTCCTTAACTTTGCAAGACTAGCATTACAATCAATGGATACCGGTAAACAGAAGCACTTAAAAGTGGACTTACCCTGTAAGTAATTCCTGAGGAAACAGGGTCTGTTGATTCTGACTTTTGACTGAAGTAGAACTTAGCCTCCTGCAGATTTCAAAGCCCATCAAAGTGATTGTAAAGAAAATATTAATTCTTATCCTTCTCTGGAGAAATTTTCTTCAACTAAGACCATAGCCAGAATGAGGCATTTTTATGGGAAAAAATACATATGGGTGTACAGCATTCTTCCTATACTGCCAGTCTTGGATCGAACTGGCTTTCACTCTCAGAGAAAAAAGCTGTTTTTTTAACCAAACTGCTTCTACCCTGTTCTAGGTATCAACTTGCTTTGACGAGCATGTATGGTTGTGCAGATATTGTGTCTAGGGCCATTGCTACTGTTAGATTTTGAGAAGGTATGCTTTTGTGCATAACCAAAAATTTGCTGATGCAGTTAAGTCTGAAATCTTAAATTCTGCTGTAGATAAGGAGGTATTTTGGCTCATTTGCTTCCCAGGTTCTCAAACTGTGATGAAAGAGGGAAATTGATTTAGGGAGTGTTTTACAATTTTTCATGTCTCCCAGTACAAGTCTTATAGCCCTCCTCACTTCACAAATAAGCAAAATCATCCATTTTCTGACAAAGTGCTAAAACAAATAACCAGTGGGAAATAGCAAGAAACAGGGGTCCTTTCAGATAAAGGGGCAGACCAACAGTACAGAATGACTATCCCAGCATTCCGCTTCCCCTGGCAGCATCTTTCCAAATCTTATCTGACAATCTGGTCCTGGATATCCTCCTTGGACAAAAGATTGCCAAAGATATTTAGGTGTTAAACGTTTATGACACTGGTAATTGCAGACCTATCAGGCTTACAGACCTCATCTGCAAAGTCATGGAATATGTTGATGTCAAACTGTGATATCAAGAATTTTATTAGACGTGACCCTCAACAATTTCGCTTTTTGAAGGATGGATCCTGTCCATTGAATCTTGTAAACTCCTTTGAAAGGGTTACAGTGGTTGAAGGTTGTGGCCATGCAATACTCATGGCATATCTTGATCTGTTCAAAGCCTTTGACACCATTGCTCATGCTGGTATTATACATAAACTACATGCTTTAAAATTCAACCCATATGTGGTAAGATGGAAAGCAAACTGACTGAAAGAACCCACACAGTGCAAGTTAGAAGTGCTTTATCAGAAAGTATGAACGTGGCCAGCGATCTCCCTCAGGGCTCGGTGCTGGGACCTCTCCTTTTCAGTATTTACTTCTGAGTCCTGCAAACTGAGAGCTAAGACCTCTGGTTAAAAAAAAAAAAAATCTACAGATGACTTTAAACTCGGGTGTTGTCAAGTCACTCAACTCCTCCAAAATCAACTCTGCATGAGAAAGTCTTGTTTTACTAAAAATTGGCTCAAATTAAATGGTTAAGTGTAGTATCGTCAATTTTGGTAGACAGCCCCTCCCTTCACCTTACTCTATAAACAACATATCACTGCAAAGTAAAAATGTAGTCAGGGGCCTAAAAACTTAGGATGTTCTTCATCTCACATTGCTGCAGTCCTTACATATGGGGTAGTCCGCTGTCCTCTGTCGGCCCGAATACCAAAGTATTAGGCTGACGTCGGTCAAGGCGCTTAAAACTGACATTAGGACGTCAGGGTACAAAAGCGCATGACCGACGTCATTTCCTCAGTCTTTTTTGCCGCATGGTCCGATGCAGAAGCAGCGTTGCAAGTGCCGTTCGGCGTTTTGAAATTTTTCGAATTCGGAGTTTCAGACCGAATCCAAGTTGGCTAAGTACCCCGTTGGGGGTTATTTTGGTTTTTTCTTGCCTCAGTGTTTTACCGGATGTCAGAAAAAGTGAATAACTGTATTTCTTGTGGAAAACAGATACCGCATAGGGATTATCATTCTTTGTGTATTCCTTGTTTGGGGCCTGAGCACGACGTTGTTGGGTGTCGCTTTTGTGCTAGGTTCAATAAACGCACTATTAAGCAAAGGTTAGATTGTGCTAGGCTGGTCTTTGGGAAGCGGTGCAATTATAATATGCCGTCGGATTTTCCGGCGCCCGCTTCTGCGAAGAAACGCAAAGACAAAGCAGTTAAACCCAGGCAAGATGAGTCGTCCGTTCCGGACACCGGTTCTTTAGAGGCTTCAGTGGAACCGGTGGTTCCGACGGAGACTTCTCTGGAGTCTCAGGGGGAGACTTTGATTTTGCAGGAGGTGGTCTCTCAGGAGGCAGGTCAGGCTGAAGGGGCTTCTCAAGTTACTGTACTCCCCTCCCTTCCTAGGGTGGTTAGGCCTTCTCCTTCTGTTTCCAAGGCTTCTCCCAGAGGCAGGCTAGTTTTAGCTTCTGTTGGTGTCACTCCTAGTTCAGCAGGGTCTGTGCCTAAGAAGCACATGCTTAAAATGGCAGAAGATTTGATTACTCTGATTAGAGGTTCTATGCCCCCTCCTGATAAGAGGCCTAGGGTGGAGCCAGAGTTGGGAAGTTTTGAGCAGGCTTCGGATGTTTCAGAGTCTTCAGCTGAAGACTTGCAGGAGTACTCTCCTTATTCTGATTCTGATGCAGATGATTCCACTCCTTCTGCTTCTCCTCCAGAGGATTTTTCTTTTCAGAGACACTTCATTCTATGAGGGAACATTTTAAGTGGGAAGGTCAGGACTTCTCTGATTCTAGGAAAAGGCTTAGGAGTTTTGCTGTTACCCAAGCATAGCCCCTTGGCTATACCCGCTGTTCTGGATGTTGTGGAAGATGTGTTTGCAGAGGCTTCACTTAATCCTGATTCTCTGCCTCCTGCTCCTGTTAAACCGGATAGGTATTACAGGGTGCCTGAGGCTCATAAATATCTTTATAAGAGTCCTAGGGCGGACCCAGAAACTATTAGTCAGGGACCTAACGGTGTCAAGGCCTCTGTTGTAAAAATCCGGTTCCTCTAGATAAAGAAGCCAGAGCTTTGGATAGATGGGGAAAGAAGGTCTATACATCTTCTACCTTAGCTATGAGGGCTTTGAATTGCCAGTTTCATATGTTGAAATATCAAAACTTTCTTCTTTCTCAATTGAAGTCTAAGGTGGATGCTCTGGCGGAAGGCATTGAGTGTAAAGAATTGCAAGATTTGGTGCATGTCTCTGAACAGGTGGGTAAGCATTCATTACAGTGTGGTTTTGATGCTGTGCAGGCCTCGTCTAGGGTGGCTGCCACTGGCTCAGTTCTTCGCAGGCACGCCTGGTTGAAGGATCAGAATTTATCTGACCATGTTAAGACAAGGATTTTGGATGCTCCTTTGCAGTCTGATGTGTTGTTTGGTTCACCTGTGGAGTCAGTCTTGAAGAAAATGGAAGACAAGGCTAAGTCTATGCAGGCTGTTAAAGATTTTTTGCAAGTTCAGCCTCCGAAGTTTAGTAGGAATTGGCCTGCTAAGGGGTGGACGTATCCTTCTTATGATTCTCAGTCTAGGGGTAGATCTAGACGTGGTAGGGGCAGAGCTCAGAGTTCTTTCAGGCCTAGAACAGGGAGTTCACTTGCACAATCTTCGGGTGAGGGCAGGGGCCAGTCCTTTCGTAAACAGACCCAATGACCTACTTTTCCAGCTGCCAGATCCTTCTTGCCTGGCAGCACCTTTGGGAGGAAGGTTAGCACTCTTCAAGGAAAATTGGATGTTGGTTACCCAAGACAAATGGGTATTGGATATCATACACCAGGGTTACAAGTTTTATTTCCATACCTTGCCTCCTTTCAAAGGCATGCCGGACGTTCCTCTTCAGCAAAGATTAGAGGCTCGCAAACAAATTTCTCTACTACTTCAAATAAGGGCCATACAACCGGTCCCTCTGCCAGAAGTGGGCCTAGGATTTTATTTTCGCCTGTTTCTGGTACCAAAGAAAGGAAACACGTGGAGACCAATTTTGGATTTATCCATCCTCAACACATATCTGGACATTCCCAAGTTCAAAATGTTAACGTTACAACAGCTTTTACCTCTGCTGGGCAAAGATCACTGGATAGTGACTCTGGATCTCAAGGAGGCTTACCTTCATGTTCCTATCAGGCCCAGTTGCAGGAAGTATCTGCGTTTTCGGGCTGGGACTTCACATTATCAGTTCTCTGCATTGCCCTTTGGCTTATCTACTGCGCCCAGAGTGTTCACGAAGGTTCTGGCTCCAGTGGTAGCTTTCTTCAGGCTAAGAGGAATACAGATCTATCCTTATTTGGACGATTGCCTGATACTGGCCCAAGGAAAGGACGAACTTCTTCATCATTTACAGTATGTGATGGCAGTGTTAAGATGCCTGGGGTATTCTGTGAACGAAATAAAGTCCAGTCTAGTACCCTCTCAGGACATGTGCTTTCTGGGTGTGAGACTGAATACAGCATCCCAGATGGCCTTTTTGACCCCGGACAAACAAAAGAATCTTTCTCTTTACTTCCATCAGTTGTCTCATCAGTCCAGGCTGACTGCAAGGACAGTCCTTCAAGCCTTGGGGTTCATGGCATCTTGTATTCTGGTACTTCCCAATGCCAAACTGCATATGAGGAAGCTACAATGGTATCTCAAGAATGTATGGACACAGCACTGCCAAGATTTGGACACTGTCATTCAAATAATACCTTGCATTCAAAAGGAATTTTTGTGGTGGGCTCAGGAATGTCACCTAAACAAGGGACTCTCTGTGACCCGGCCAGAGGCGAGTCAGATTTTAACGACAGATGCCTCAGACAAAGCTTGGGAGCTCATCTAAATGGAAAATGGGTACAAGACACGTGGCCTGCCAGACTTCAACATCTACATATCAACTTGAAGGAGATGTTAGCAGTCCAATTTGCATTGATAGCTTTCAAGGATTTACTTCTTCCAGGGCAGGTGTTGATTCAAACAGACAACACAACTGTCATGTGGTACATCAACAAGCAAGGGGAACGCATTTTTATCCTCTATGCAGACAAGCAATGATTTTGTGGGAGACTGCTCTCAGTTTACAGCTAAATCTTCAGGCAAAGTTTCTGCCAGGAGCACAGAACTCCTTAGCAGATGTGTTGAGCAGACAAATTATGGATCCCCACGAGTGGAAATTGGATCCTCATGTATTTCAGAGATTGACAGTGTTATGGGGAACTCCAGACATAGATCTGTTCGCTTCTCCACTGAATTACCAGCTGCCAAAGTTTTGCACAAAAGGTTTCATCCCTCAGCTTGGAAAGTGGATGCTCTCTCATTCAATTGGAGCAATCTTCACGTGTATGCCTTTCCACCTCTGCCTCTCCTCCCAAAGGTACTGCTGAAGGTCAGACAGTACAAGCCAAACATGATTTTAATAGCTCCAGATTGGCCTCGACAGCACTGGTACCCATTACTGAGAAGTCTGGTACAGGAGCCTCCATGGCCTTTGCCTTCGATTCCTCACCTGCTGTCTCAGGAGAACAGTCATTTACTCAATGTCAAACTTCATTCTTTACATCTGACAGCCTGGCATATTCTGTTTTAAACCCCGGAGGGTCTCAGCTTCCACAACAAGTTTTGAATGTCATTTTGGAGGCCAGAAGGCCTAGTACAAGGAAAGTTTACGCAGATAAATGGAGGACATTTTTATTTTGGAGTACAGCAAAGGACTTTGATGTTTCTAAACCTAATTTAAGTGTGGCGCTTCAATACCTTACTGAGTTATTGGACAAAGGTTTGTCCTTCTCCTCTATAAAGGTTCATGCTGCAGCAATTTCTGCTCACTATGACTGTGACCCACCATTATTTTCTCAGCCTTTGTTTAAGCAATTCCTTAGAGGGGCAAAGAATATAAGACCCCCACGTAGAGCTCCTACTCCTGCTTGGGATCTCAATTTTGTGTTGGAGAAACTCACTCTACAACCTTTTGAGCCTGCAGCATCGGCAGAGTTGAAATATTTATCTTGGAAGACTGCTTTTTTGTTGGCCATTACCTCTGCGAGAAGGGTTTCTGAATTACAGGCCCTTATGGCAGTTGAGCCTTTCTTAATTTTCCACAAGGATAGGGTGTCTTTGCACTAACCCTTCTTTTATGCCTAAAGTGGTTTCTAGTGTGGCTTTAAACCAAACTATTCATTTGCCTACTTTTTATGCAAACCCCCAAACTAAAGGGGAAAGGATTTTGCACACTTTGGATATACACAGACAGTTGCGATATTATTTGAGCAGAACTAAAGGGTTCAGGCAGTCTCAGCAGTTGTTTGTTTCTTTTGCTTTGGGTTCTCAGGGCAAACCTGTTTCAAAACAAACTATTTCTAAGTGGATTGGTTTTTGTATTGCTTTCTGTTATTCCCATCATGGTAAGGAGATTCCAGCTGGGATTAGGCCTCATTCCACTAGGGCTACTGCCACTTCTACAGCTTTTTAAGGGGTGGCTACTAAAGATATTTTGGAAGCAGCTACTTGGAGTTCAGTGCATACTTTCTCTAAGCATTACCACCTTCCACTTTACTCTAAATCTAGGGCTGGATTTGCAACTGCAATTTTACAAGGCATGTTGGCAGCTCCTAATGCTTTATAGTTTTGCCATCCTCCCTTACCTCTGCTTTGGGATTCTACCCATATGTAAGGACTGCAGCAATGTGAGATGAAGAACATAGTACAGTTTTGTACCTACCATAAATGTAGATGTTCAAGATCCACATTGCTGCAGTCCAATTTAGCCTCCCTCCTTCCCCGCTGTTGTTGAAGGTGGTGGTGTGGTTTGTGTTGTACATATTGTAAATATGGTTAGTGCACGGGTGGTTGGTTAGGTTTTGCTGGTTTTTGGCTTTGGCCTTTCTTGTTAGGGCCTTCTGACATCTGGGGCAAGAAAAGACTGAGGAAATGACGTCGGTCATGCGCTTTTGTACCCTGACGTCCTGATGTCAGTTTTAAGCGCCTTGACCGACATCAGCCTAATACTTTGGTATTCGGGCCGACCGAGGACAGCGGACTACCCATATGTAAGGACTGCAGCAATGTGGATCTTCGAACATCTACATTTATGGTAGGTACAAAACTGTACTTTATTAGTTTTCTCTGTTTTTGACCATTATGCAACAGCAGTGGTCAGGAAATCATTTTTATGTAGCAAAGCCAGTTGCCAAAGCAGTTTCAAGGTCTAAAGAGGTAATCACACCCTGTTATACTCTGCATCGATCAGGTCATTTACCCAGTACAACACCCCCCTTCTGGATGTATTTCAGTAAATATATCAAACAGTTAGATCCCCAGAGGCTCCTAACCTAAAAGATCACATACTGTAAGACCTAGAGTTGCCAAGAGAGGCTGGAAGCATTATACATTTATTCAGTCTTATAGATTTTTGAGAGAATCTTTCTGTCTTGCTTGCTGCTCCAAAGGAGACCTGGTTATCCCGTACCTCCTGTGTCTCCACCAGTATTAGAACCAGAGACCTAAATCTTCACCAGCAGATAAATAAAATATGGTGGAGGAACAGGTTTATAGCACAGTGCTTCCCAAACCTCCCCAGTGAACTTCCCCAACATGTTATGCAGTGAAACATACTCTTTCCCTTTAAACATGACCTAGAGTGGCTTGATGGGAATCCACAAATTTACTCTTGAACTGAGTGGTATGTCCCTCTTAGAGAGAGGAGGTGCAGCCTGAATAAGGGTAGGGTACAGCCAATATGTGAATGGTCATAAGATTCAATGGCCTTGAAATATCTATGAATCTGTAAAGTATAGTCTGACAAGTAGGTCTGGCATGATTGCTTGATTTGCTTATAGAGGGTTAGAGCATTGGGTCACAAACTCAAATAACGTCAAGGACCAAAATCTCCAAAACAAGAAAGTTAGTAACTGCAGCTAGAAATGCAGTATAACAGCTTCCAGTACTCAGAGTCATTCTGATTTCAGGGCTGTCTGAGGGCACATGTTTGAGATACCTGCTGTTGACATTGGATGGAAGCATCTGTTAAACAGCAAGACAGCACAATATGAGGACTTTGTTTATTCAGAAACGTTTGCCCTCAGACAGCCCTGAATTAAGTAGAAAATATTTAATCTTGAATATAATAAAAACGCCACACCAAAAGCCCCACCCGAACGTTTATTCGCCACAGTTTTGACACTTTTATTCCAAAACGCAGGAACCTTATCAGAAGCTGTAACAGAGCAACTTCCTTCCTTTTTAAAAACTCAGAGTCACCATGTCTTGACCAGCAGTATTTAATGAAACACACACTCTTAAATACACACTTAAAAGTAGCTCTAGAAGTACACACTTAAAAAATACTTAAGATATACTTGCATATAAAGTATGTTGCATAAAATAAGTATATGTCAAAAAATATTCCTTCAAGTAATTTATCTGTAAAAAAAATATATATATACTTTTAAGTGTATATTTAAGTATGTGTGTTTCTTTAAACATTGGTGGTCAGGCATGGTGCCTCTTTCTAAGTTTACATAGTACGCTGTTTTGTGGTTTATTTTATCCAGATGTTTAATCTTGCTTTTGGGCCTAATAGAATGAGTGGGGAAGAGTGTAGCCGAAGGATAAAGGATGGTGCTGCAACCACCAGTACTAACACACAAGTGTTAGTGTTCTTAGTAAGACGTATCCATTTACTCCTGTAGTCACGAGTAGATGTGAAGTAACCATCCATTTATTCCTCTAGTCACAAGTAGATGTGAATTAACCAGAACAGACAAGTTGAACTTGTCCTGCGTTTCATTAAAAAAAAAAAAGCCAACAGGCAGTGTTAAGATGTGTAATTTATACTAATAAGAATTGTAAAATTGTGGATTTATCAATGTCATTGTTTAATGCATTGCATTTTATTTTTTGAAGATTGTGAATAAATTTCCTGTTTTATGGTGATGTTTCAAGATTAGATCCTTTGTTTTGAATTGTTAGTTTTCTGTAGCTATCCTTAGAACAGTGTTAGAAAGTAGCGTTTTGTTTTCAGTTTTAGATTTAATTTGATGGAGATGTTAATAGCTTTGAAAAGGTATTGAAGACTGACCAGCATTAAAGGAAACCACAGAATGAATATGGGTTTACACTGCATTTCATTTTCATACTATGATTACTGGTGAGTTTGCATGTAGGTTTTGCATTTTATTATTTAAAGGAAAAAGTACACATACTGACATGTATACAATAGAAACATTTCTGGTACTTGAAAAACCAATTTCTGTTTTTATTGTTTGTTTTAGTGAACTCATGCCATGCTTACCAAAGGAGGGAATATTTTCAGTTGATACCATGCTGAAAAAAGGAAATAGTCAAAATGCAGATGGTGCACTGTGGCAGTGGAGAGACGACCGAGGGCTTTGGCATCCATACAACAGAATTGACAGCCGAATAATTGAGGTAGATTCATGCCCTTTATTATATATCTATGGTGTTTTAGAAAGTTGTACTTGTTTTTCTGTAGCACTGATTTCATTTTAAATTAACTAACCACATTTTCCCGAGCTATATCTGTGAGTAATTAATGCATGTAGAAAATCTAGCTGAGAGACTTTCACTTATTTTCTTTTAATGGGAATGCAGTTTCCCTCTCTTGTCCACTGCTTTAACAGCAGATTGGCTCCACTTTAGATTGAGTTTGCATTTTTTTAAAGTAAGAGTTGTTCATCGGTTTATTGTATTATTAGAGCAGTTTGTTGTCTTCTTGCTGTCCCATTTGGTGCTTTAACTTTTAGAAAGTTTGTTTTCAGCATTTACAGCACTTGCATTGTCAAGCAAGTTTATATACGTATTGTGTGTGTGTGTGTGTATATGTATATATATGTATATATATATATATATATATATATATATATATAAAATTTGCATTTATTTATTTACTTATGGGGGGATACTGTCTCTTTGAACTAAACCTTGTGGAATGTGATATCCTGTTTGGCATTTATTACAGAATGTCCCCTAAATCATAAGATGGTGCTGTTTCCACATCTGAACCTTAAGATCTGTCTCTTTCCTTGTGAGGAATTTGACTTGGTGAAGTAGGAAGAATGCTGGCTTGGTAGTAGTAAAGTCCCCTCCCTACCAAAGTTCTTTCCACTCCCGTGAATTGAGGTTGGTCCATGTATAATTGTTTTCTTTCCTTCAGATTTTTCAAAATGTTCCCTTTGTCATAAGTAGAGAGTTTGGAACAACATTTTTGTGTCTTGATGCAGGTTCCTAGATTCAAAATGGCAGATGTTTGTTTGGAGGCTTAATTCTGTAAATGTCTATGTGGACAAAGATAGTGACAAAAGAATAGTACCTGTAATACATTTTCTGTTTTGGGGAGGGGTGGTAAAAAGTGTCCCTCTTAAGACTGATTATTTTACTTTTCAAACTTTGCAGTCATAATTCATTCATGTCTGCCAAGACTTATAGCGAATGAGATGTGAAATACATCTGCACTTGCAGGCATGATGGTTGTATTGAGTGTCGTGATGAAGATGATTGAAGTTTGAATTAAAAGTATTAATTTGAAGAAGTAAAGCAGAATTGAATTATACTTCACTTTGGATTAATTCATTTCCTTTTCATTTAAGCAGCTGAATGGTTGTGTAAGCACTGCAAATTCAGTACCATGATTATGTTTGTAGATGACATTGTGATCTGTATTGAGAGTAGGGAACAGGTTGAGGAGAGCCTGGAGATGTGGAAATATGCTCTAGAGAGGAATAAAGGTCAGCAGGACTAAGACAGAATATATGTGTGAATGAGAAGACGGATAGAGGAATGGTGAGGATGCAGGGAGTAGAGTTGGCAAAGGTGGATGAGTTTAAATACGTGGGATCAGCAGTTCAGAGTAATGGCGAGTGTGGAAGAAAGGTGAAGAAGAGAGTACAGGCAGGGTGGAGAAGAGTGTCAGGAGTGATTTGTGACAGATGAGTACCAGTAAGAGTGAAAAGGAAGGCCTACAAGAGGGTAGTGAGACCAGCTACGTTGTATGAGTTAGAGACAGTGGCATTGACAAAAAGGCAGGAGTCAGAGCTGGATGTGGCAGAGTTAAAGATGTTAAGATTTGCACTGGTTGTGACTAGGGTGGACAGGATTAGGAATAAGTATATTAGAGGGTCAGCTCAGGTTGGATGGTTTAGAGACAAAGCCGGAGAGGCAAGATTGCGTTGGTTTGGACATGTGCTGAGGAGTGGCATTGACAAAAAGGCAGGAGTCCGAGCTGGATGTGGCAGAGTTAAAGATGTTAAGATTTGCACTGGGTATGACTAGGGTGGACAGGATTAGGAATAAGTATATTAGAGGGTCAGCTCAGGTTGGATGGTTTAGAGAGAAAGCCAGAGAGGCAAGTTTGCGTTGGTTTGGACATATGCTGAGGAGGAATGATGGGCATATTGGGAAAAGGATGCTAAGGATGCAGCTGCCAGGTAAGAGGAAAAGAGGAAGGCCTAAGGTAAGGTTTATGGACGTAGTGAGACAGGACTGCAGGTACTTGGTGTGACAGAGCAAGATGCAGAGGACAGGAAGAAATAGAAACTAATGATCTGCTGTGGTGACCCCTAACGGGACGAGCCAAAACAAAAAGAAGATTGTTACACCATTGTGTGTCTCCTTCTGAAGCCCTCCACAGAGCAGTATGATGAGAATAATATTGAAATATCAAAAGATTTCTCAGAATGGATTTTCTCTAGTAGAATTATTTTGGTCTTTACAACTGACAAAATAGATGTATGTATTTCATATCACAGACATGTTTGTATTTTGAAATCCATGTGTGCAATCAAGCGTATGTTGCAAGCTAGATAAAGCTCATAGTACTGCTTTGTTATAAAACAAAGGAATGTTGTAGCTTTGGCCTTGATTGGCTACATACTCTAAATCTAAATGAATATAGGTTTGTTTGTGTACTGCGTGGATGAAATCATAGGAACAAAGGACAGATTAGAATATGTAGAGATGTAGTAGTATTGACAGCTTCTGAGGAATTACATATTTCTACTGTCAGTGAAGGATTTAAATTTATTGGAAGGAATTTTTTAAAGAGTTCTTCCATGTTACTGTATCTAGATTTAGATTGTGTAAGATTGTTAGACTTCACTTTTTGCTGCTATTCTATTTAGAAAAATAAATGCCTTGCCTTAAACTGCTTCTGTGACTTAGTGGATTTACTAAAGATGGACAGTAATAAGGAATCTCTCAACGTTGCTGTGCTCACCCACTTTTGCTAAAATATATATATATATATATATATATATATATATATATATATATATATATATAAAAACTAGAATGTTATCTCAACTGCCTATAAAATTGATGATGCAGACAGCAGATGAAGGGGAGAGAAAGCAGAGGCCATGGCAAAAAGAAATAGAGTACCCCATTTTCCAGAATTAGCCCATAGCGTAGACTGCCTGGATATCCTGATGGGGAATGTGAAATGCAGGGGCTAAGGCAGTGGGAGTTTCAGTCCATGACGTTGTATGTTTTGCCTGAATGAAAAAAGAACTGAAAGCAGGTACCATCTCAGTGTTTTTCATTCTGTAAGATAAATGGAAAGTGGACAAACTTTATTTTTTTAAACTGTAAAAGATGCAGTTATGGAAGGACCACATCAATTCCGGGGTAGAGTATTTTAATAATCCAAACCCACGAAGTAATACACTAGTCACTATAACATAAACGCCTTAACAAGTCACCGCATTTTCGTCTAAGTAAAGACTTCTTCGGATGTAAAATAACCCAATTCAAACCACACGTTTATATCCCAACCAGTAATCATGAACCACCAATGAAATCTTTCATCCAGTAAAACTATTAACATAAAATTAAATAAAAAAATGAATACAGTAGAACCTCCATAATTGACCTCCTCCTTAAGTTGGGCTTATTTTCATAGACCGGAGATGCACCACATGTACTCAATGGAAGACCAACCTCTCTATATTGACCAGCTCTGTAAGATGCATCTTGACCACTTGGACTACTGACACACTATTAATTTACCCTCTGTAACTTGACCAGTTGAGCCCACTCTACACCAAGAGGTAGAAGGTGTGGGCTTTGCCCCTTAGTTATTATTTTTTCTTTAGTACAAGTTCTTTTTTCATGTTTTGTTATTGCCACGTGTTGAATTTAAGCCTAGCATCCTATTATTTATCATGTGTTGCTGAAGATTTTTTCAACGTGAAGGACTGGTCTGAATTTTAGGTACATCCTACTACTGAACTACTGAAAAGTTTTACAGTTAATCGAGACATGATGGTCCAAAGGAAAAAATTCAGAGCTGACATTGAAGAAAAAGGTTGATCTAATACATTTTCTGGAAAGCAGCAGCCAAAAGACGGCGAAAAATTTGGGTGTTAGCAAGTCCACAGTTTAGCAACATACTAAAACGTAAACATGAGTACTTGGAGAGATATGGTGAGGAAAGGGGAGACCTACAGCGTAAAAGGAGGAAATCTTCCCTCGAAATCAATAAAGCCACATTAAGCTGGCTCCAACAAATGAGGGCAGTTAATGCCTGAATCTCTGGGCCAATGAACCAAGAAGTTGCTAAGAAAATCGCACAGGAATTTGCGGTGGCAGATTTCCAAGCATCAGGTGGTTGGGTTGAGAAATTTAAACTGCGACAGAAGATCTTCCAGAATGTCTTGCGTGGTGAATCCAATGAATGTGCAGTAGAAGTTGTAGAAGAGTTCATCAAAAAGTTCCTGGACTTCACCAGAGGCTTCAAAGATGATAACATCTTTAACGCTGACAAGTGCAGACTCGTTTTCAAGGCGATGCCTGACAGGAGCCTAGTCATGAAGGGTGACAAATGTAAGAGTGGAAAACTTTCCAAAGAATGTTTCACAGTTCTGCTTTGTGCTAGCTCAGACAGAGAGAAACCAAAGCCCTTGGTGACTGGTAAATCGACAAAGCCATGCGCATTCAAGAACCTGAAACCCAACAACCTCCCTGTCATTTGGAGATCAAACAAATGAACATGGATGACTGCTGCCCTGTTTGAAGAGTGGGTAAGGGGTATTGACTGAGAAATGAAGAAGAAAAAAACTCTATTCTGATCTGTCTATTCTGTCTCCAACTTCTTGACCAAGGCATCATCAACAAATTTAAAATGCACTACTGAGACCAGCTCCTTCAGTGGGTCATTACTAAAACACAGACCTGTGGTCCACCTGTGGAAGTAACTTTAACTGCTGCATCAGTTAACTATCTGGATACTGTCCTTTGGATCAGTTCTGCTTGGATTAAAGTTCAGCCAGAAATGATACAGAAGTGTTTCAAGAAAGATGGATTTGTCACATCCCAAGAGCATGATGTTTTGGCCCCATCAGGCAGTCCATCTCCCATGGCAGAATTTGAAGGAGTAAATTTTGAAGGTTTTGTTGGATTGGATGATGAGGTGGCAACCTGTAATGAACCTGACCCAGAAGCAGTTATCCAAACGATATTGACCAAAGTACAGATGAGTGTAAAAGTGCATGAAACAGCTGATGAAGTGGAAGAAGCAAGTGAGGATGACAGAAATTGCAGAGACTTCAATAGAAGAGGATGTCAGGCATCTGATAATGCAGTTGAAGTTATTTGCTGTGGAAAAATGCCCAGGTATGTTGAGTGTGCTTTCTCCACTTGCCTTTGTAATAAGAATAAGAAACGGACCAAAACTGACTCCTTTTCAGAAAGAATAATTAAACCATGAAAAAACAGTAAATGTATTTTCTATGATACTGTATGTATAATTTTACTGTACAAGAAAGTAAAGTACATGTACGTATCAGTACAGTAGGCCTAGTTCCTTATGTTGACCACCTCCGTATGTTGACCAGTTTGTTGCAGTCCCTTGGGTGGTCAGCTTTGAGGTTCTACTGTATTTAAAATCAAGTACATTACCAAAGTCCACATATTCAAAGCTACCTAAAATTATTACAGTTCAATAGCATTTTATTAAAACCTTATAAAAATTTGTTAGAAACTATAAGTAAAATGTAATAAAAATTAAAAAAACATAAATAAGGAGCTGTATGCAGTTCATGGACTTCTAACACCATCTAGTGTTCAAAGAGTTTGACACCACCAAAAACCTATAAACTTAATTGAATGCAAACAATGTGAACTAATGATGGGGAATAGTCACCATTTAAATTGCATTTTACCCACATATTTAATAATAGTGTTAGTCTAGCCGCTCTTAGCTTCAAAAATGGGGCCAGGGAGACTATCACTTAAACCAGGTGGTTTGTTAGCCTCCAAAATTATTTGCCAATATAACTCGCTGTATTCAGTTTTGGTCTCCCACATTACCGCCCCTTATATCTTTATCTCTTCTAGGACAAAAAAGTGAAACTTCGTTAAGGAACGGTCTGAAGTGTGCTTAAACAAGGCATTATTTTAATTTTTGTTCTGAATGTCATTAATATGCTCGTAAATCCTTCTCCTAAGCTTCCTTTCAGTCTTCCCAATGTAGAATGCTTTACAAATTACGCACATTGCAGTATAAATCACACCACTACTGCCACGTGTACTGTAAGTTTTACTTAAGACATACCTGTCCCTAGATTCAAGGAATATAATTTCTGCATTACTAAAGTATGGGCACTGGGGGCACATACCACACTTAATTGTACCCATTCTCTTCTTTCCATGATGATTGCGAATACTGTGATTACACTCTAGTAAACCCTTAATATTAATACCTTTTCTAAAGATGCATATCAAAGGTTTATCAAAAATCAACTTAAAGTCTGATAAACCTGCAAATTTGTCCCATTCCATTTCCATTGTATTTCTAATAAAACCAGAGTACCCATTAAAAAGATCACAAAAGCATATTCCTATACAGTATCCATTCCTGTTTGATTGATGGGTGGACCAATCATGATCCCATCACCAACTGGGGTAATGTTTCCTACACTTAGAATAGGGGCAAATGTATCCTTTCTACTACTTTACACCTTCGGGTAAACATTCTGAATCAAATCTATGGGATAGCCCCTGTCAGTAAACATCCCTCAGTTTTTCCCATTCCCTGTTAAATTCATGATTGTCCAAAGTCATCCTACTAATTCTTACAAATTCACCTTTAATAATGCTCTTCTTTTGATGATGAGGATGAGCACTAGTGTAGTGGAGGTATGTGTTAGAATAGGTCTTTTTCCTATATACTTTAGACCAAAACATATCCTTATCTTTTAAATTGTGGCATCTAGATAATTCACCTCCTCGTATCTAATTTCATGTATGAAATGCAAAAATTCTATGGAATTAGTAATATACTGAAAAAATTCAACAAATCTTTGTAATGTATCGATCCAAACTAGACAAATATCATCTCGGAAACACTTTTATATAAAATCCAGCAGTCCCTATACTGGCTGTTAATAATATACTTTTTCTTCCCAAACTGACAAGATTAAGTTAACATATATAGGGGCACATCTTGCCCCCATAGCTACCCCACTAACCTGCTGAAATAATTCACCCTGAAAATATATAAAATTGTTCTTTAAAACGGTATCAGTAAGTTTCAAGCATGTATAAAACTCTGTGTTAAAATTCTCACTTGCTTTAGGGCTTCCTCAAAGCATTCAAGTCCCTGTTCGTGGAGTATAGATCCAAATAGGTCAACTGTATCAATCGTAATAAATATTACTTTATCATGGAATAAATCTTGCTTGACATTCCTAAGAAAATCCCATGAATCTTTCAGGATTGTGGGGTCCTCCATGGCTAGTGTCTTGAGTTTAACATCCAAAAATCTAGCCAGGGGCAAAAGTGAATATTGATAAAGCCATAGTCCCTTCAATTTTTGGAATTCCAAAAGTGCACAAGCATTTAATTGATCCACCCTTGCGTCATGTAGTATCTGCTGAGGGTTCAGTTTGTCTTATTAGCAGTGAACAAAAAGAAGTAGTTTTCATTGTATTTGCTTGTCATAATGCAGTAAACAAGAGAGCTAATTCTACTAGGGCAGCAGCAAGTCAGTTTGCAGAATCCTTGGTAGGGCAGGATTTTGCACAGCTGTGCTATTCAGCTTCAGTGAATCCTCTGTCTCTTTGGGTATTATTGAACTACATGATTCTGTTCAAGTACTGTGATGTAATGTACTGTGGTCCACTACAAAAAAAAAAAAAGTACTTGCAGTAAAAGTGGAATTTTAGGGAGTTGCCACTATGATGAAGGTGACCTCTTAACTTCTCCCTGTGAAAGGTAAAATATTTTTTCTCCTCCTGGCACTTTATACACAGTTTGTCAAAATTATATTTATTAATAATTAAGGAATAACCTTAAAAAATCACAAATCCTTTTAAGGGCTTCAGGAATTGAATAAAGCCCCTTGCAAAGCTAACTGCCTTGGCAGCCTGGTGCACCTACCTGCAATCATAAACATAGAGGTACATGACCATTGTTGGACTACAAATTTCCTGAGCTGCATCTGAAAGGGTTTCTTTCTTGGCTTAAAGGCAATGTGAGAAAAACTCTGATGTCACTGTTTCTGTAACAGAGTGCTCCAGAAAGATTTGCTATTATGGTTAATTATATTTCAACTGCCTGTTACCCCATGAAGAAAGACGCTTGCATATTGGCTGGTCTGTATCTGTTGCATCTTCAAGAGGGATTTTTAAAGTGGGTCTGTTTGCTTTTCCTCCATTCACTTTTCATTTCTTGGACTTTGAGTGTAGGAATTAAAGGAAGTCATTGCCTTTTGCTCTGCAGACAGAGTTGCTAGCATTTCTTCATGGAGGGAGAGGGATTGGTTGTACTGAGGTTTTTCCATCACACGCACAGCTAGCAAATGAGTAATCCCATTTTCAGACTCACTTAAGTGTTGCTGAGAGATAAACTAATGCTGCTGAGTACTAATCAATCTGATGCTGTCAGTTTTCATTCTGTACTAAACTGATCAGTTCAGATCTGAGATATGGGATCTGACTCAGCCGCTGCAAAAGCTTGTGGCTACTTTGAACTCTCGAGTCTCTCCCTTACCCATAACGCACCAACCCCCCATTACCTCAGATCTCGTTTGCCATCATTAGGTGAAAAAAGTGGTGATTTACCTCTCGAGCTAGTTGACTAGGTAAGTGCTTTATTTTTGTTGTTGTTCTACTGTTATATATGTTTTTTATATTTCCTGTCATTTTCTTCTTTAGTACTAGTGTATGCTTGATACTATTAGTATCTGCATCTCTCTCCCTTTTCCTGCTATGCTAGTGTAGTTTCTTGTACTACCTTTGTAGGTAGTTTAATTCCCTTTTTCTTCCACCACCACCTTAAAAAAAAAAGGCATTTTCTATCCTTCTAGTATACTTGTTGGCATCTGTTAGTTTCTAATCTTCTTTCTTGTTATTTTTTTCTACCATAGCAGAAAAAAAGAAAACCCCATCGGGTTTTTAAACATATGGGTGGTGTGGTCGGAAAATTCCCCTTTCTGACTTGCACAGTGTGTGTGTGTGTGTGTGTGTGTGTGTGTGTGTGTGTGTGTGTGTGTGTGTGTGTGTGTGTGTGTGTGTGTGTGTATTGCTTTGGTCCACTTCACCTGCAAGAATGTTGTGTAGTATGTCATGCGTTCAACTCGAGGGCATTGGTTGAATGCAAAAACAAACTTATTCTGAAGGAGCTATTGCCCTCCTCTTTTGATGAAGCTGTTTCTGTACATATGCCTAAAATATTACCTCGTATGTCTCAGAGCTCTTCAACAGTTTCCTCCAAGACCTCGAAGAAATCTTTGAAAAGACCTTCAGATCCTACTGTGTTATTGGATCTGTTGAAGAAGAAAACAAAACTCTTGGATCGGGTTTCTTTGGATCAGAAAAATACTAAGAAATTACCATTGCATCCGACTGTTACTTCAGATTTTAAGTCTCCAAAAGGTAAGGGTTTCTCTGATCTGAAGGCTTCAGATCAGACAGAAATTTTGGATGTGTGATTACTTTGCCTAGAACAAGATACTCCCTATTGGTGGACCTAGTCCCTCAAGATTACTTTATCCATGTTTGGACAGACTAGAATTGACTTCTAGGCTTTCCTCTCGCTTTTCTAGAAGCCTTACTGTAGAAGATGTGGAAAGGGTAGTGAGACAGATGCGCTTGGCGCAGAGTCAGATAGCTTTTACCTTGGCTCCTACCTCATTGGGTCAGGAAGTCTGTACTTCTACAACACCGCCTCTAACTTTTCCTCCTCTGACTCCTTCCATGGCCTTGGAGCCCTTGGATCAGAGTTGTCCAAGCCCATCTACTTTGGGTCTGAGGATTGTTGTACCCTCACATCCAAAGTTTGCTCTGAGCTCTTCACTGCAGTCAGATCCGGAGAGTTGTCTGAGCCAGTTCTGCCCTGTCTGATCCGAGGTGTTCCGTTGACTCCAAGAGCTTTGAAGCTGTCCCTGCACCTTGGAGCCTTGGCAGTGGTAAGTTCAAGTCCGACTTCTGCCTCTCGGGGGGGGGGGGGTTGTTTTTTGGAGCAGGGAAGGACCAGGGATCAGAAAACCTTTTTCTCGGATCCGGGTTCCTATCACTTCCCAGGAAGGTCTGCCTTTAGGACTCTGGAAAGAGCCCTGTCAGTAACCATGACTCAGATGGTGCCTATCCCTTCTGCTTCTGTATCTGCATCTATCCTACCTGTCTGCCAAGAGTCTCAACTAACCTCTCCTCAGGAACAGCCAGTACCAAAACCCCAGGACTCCCATCTGGGTATTCTCACCTCTTCTCATACCTCCGCAGAATATCCCACTGAGGAGGTTATTAAAAAGAGGCCATGCAAGAGGAAGCATTTAGATTCCCCTGAATCTTTCGCCCAGGATACAGATTTTGAGGATGGCGAAGGGTCCCATGGTCATCTTCTGATGTCTTATTAGGAGACATCCTTGAAATCCTAAAACAGAGAGGTGGCTGGAAGCCCAGCAACCTTTCACCAGAGGAATCTGTACTCCTGGAGGCGTTTGTTGCTGGCCCATCTACTTCCTGGATGACTCCGCCTACCTCTCATTGATTTGGTCTCTCAGTGGGGTTGGAAGGAGCCTGACACCATTGAGCCCATTCCTAGGAAGCCCGAAAAAAGTATGACCCCACCAGAGGATAGACCGTTCTGGTCCAAAGGTCCTCCTGTTGATGCTGTGGTCGTGGTGGCTGCCACTAGAAAGGAACTTGCATAGGAAAGTTCATCTGTTCATCTCCCCCAATAAGGAGTCTCTGGTGATGGACAGATTCCGGAAGCATGTCTATGCTTCAGTGACCTTTGCATTAAGGTCTCTGAACTATTTGGCAACTTTCACATGACTACAGAGGGATCTGAGTAAAGAACCTTCAGATACCCTCACAGGAAAAGTTTCTGAAGAGGTGAAATCCTCCTTCACTTTTCAGTTGGCGACCCCAGAATAGATATCCAACTCTTTCATGAGGCTCATTTCTAATGTAGCAGAAGGAACTTCAAGAGCAGTGGGTTCAGGAGTATCCATTAGGAGACGTGCCTTGATGCACCTGTGTGATTTCATGAAGCCTTTTAAGTCTATATTACTCAATGCTTCTTTTGATGGCACGTCTCTTTTTGGCCATGAAGTAAAAGATGCTTTGTCCAGGTGTGAGAAGGATGGAAAGACCCTTTCTACCATGGGTGTTTGTTTTTCCACCCCTCAAAGATCTTTTTTGTGGAATCATTGAGGTGGTGGAAAGATGTGGTTCAAGAAATCACAAGGATCTTTCCAGGAACACACATGGAGAGTATTCCCCCAGAATCAGAGGGAGAAATTCAAATGATAGACACTGCCTTGTGGCAGAGGAAGCCCCACATCATCAAGGGTCCAGGGAGTCTTTATTTGACAAACCATTCAGCGCTCCTGAAAGAGGCCTGATTGTACCCCTGTGGAGGCATTCAGGGGTCGTTTTTCCCTGCAGCAGAGCCTAGCAATAAAAGATTCATGGATGCAGAGGATCATTTCCAGAGGTTATATAATACCATTTTCCCTTCCTCCTCTCAATTTTAGAAATCTCCCTTATGTTCCTCCCAGTTGGAGGGAACAAGCAGCAATTCAAATACAAAAGCTGCTATATAAAAAGAGTCATCCAAGAGTTCTTCCCCAGACCAGAAAGGATCTGGAACTTACTGAGGATTTTTTTTTTTAGTGCCAAAGAAAACGGGATTTGGAGACCACTTCTCTAGATCTCAGCAACCTAAACAAATCTGTTCAAAAGACCAAGTTCTGGATGGTCAAGTTTCAGTCCATTCTTCCATTTTTGGAAAAGTATGACTGGATGTGCTCATTAGGGATGAACAGACGATCCAGACAGTTTTTACACTTCCAGCTGGGAGCCAGTCATTATCAGTTCAGAGTGCTGTCTTTTGGTCTCGCCACAGCTCCAAGGGTGTTCAACAAATGCATGGCAGTAGTAGCATCTCACTTGAGACTGCAGGGATTCCAGGTGTTTCCATTCTTAGACAACTGGCTCATTTCTCCCCCCAACCGGGCATCTGCTTATTATGGTCTGATGATGTGAGGTATTGCCAGCTATGCCAGGAGAAGTAGGGCAGTGGATGTGTAACATATGCCAGCACAGCTAGCTAGAATTTAAAGATTTGTATGTCATTTGTATAGTAAAATGATTTGTACAGATGCTTGTGCTGAAAAATGGATTTGTAAAGCTGTGTTAAAAATGTACCAAACGTGCGCACTGCTGGACAGAAAAAGAAATATATGTGTATTATAACTGTTTAAATGTATATGTTTTAACAGAGGAAGAGAAGAGGTTAATCTCTGTCTACCTGACTTTGAAAAATAGTAAGAAATTAAATTACTTAATTTAGGCCATAAGGATTGTATCGTACAGTTCTGATTGCAGTCAGAGACCAAATGTCTGGGAAAACAAGCATTAAGAAACATTCTGTATTGTGATTGGGGTGACCTAATTGCTACTCTGGAAGGGTGGAGGTTTGAAATTGTTTTATGACTTCCAGAAGCTGCAGCATTTCTTAGCAAGTTTCTCTCTGTGTATTATTGACACACAGGTGCTAAATCCTGAAAGCGTCTAGTCAAGGAGGGAGTCATGGGAACCAGAAATCAGATGACCAAAATATATGCAATGTCATTCTGTAATCCATCTTTAAAAATAATGTTTAATATTGGGTGAGACTGAAGTCTCTGTGCACTGTGTTTTTGTAACCTGACAAAGAAGGATCTCTCACCTACTTCATCTTGCCTTATTCTAGTAAGTAACCAGAGATTAATAATTCTAAGATCAGTCAGGAAAATATAGTGAGATTAGTTAAATATTGTTTTTTTCTGTAGCTGTGTGAACCTGTCCACCTGTTATTTTTAATATTTCTTATGAATGAGACTGGTGTTTGTTGTAAGCAGATATTTAGTATTTTCATGTTCTTTTATTATTTATTATTAAATGTGTTTAAATGACAAGAGTCAAGTGGGATAAGATGATTCTTCCATTAGAACAGGGTGGATTGGGATTACCCAATTTGAAGGGGTATTTCAGAGCTACACAGATGTTCGTGTTTCACTGTTGCAGTCATTACATTTGGGTTATCCTGCTGGCAGGCTACCCGCAGTTGGCCTGAATTCCAAAGTCCTGATGTTCATCGTGTTACCCTGCTGCAGTCATCACACTTGGGTTATCCTGCAGTCAGGCGGTCCCGCAGTTGGCCTGAGTTCCAAAGTCTTGGTCCGGCGTCAGTTGCTGTCGCTTCTTCCCTGACGTCAGTGGCCCAGGGGTATATGAGGCATCCGACGCCATTTTCTTTGGTCTTTCTTGCCACGCGGTGCCCGAAGCAGAAGCAGTTCGCAAGTGCCGGTCGGCCGACACCTGAGATTTTCAAATCGAATTTCAGTCCGAAGTCTTCAATAAAGCTAAGTACCCCGTTGGGGAACCATTTCTTGTCTCAGCCCGATGTCAGAAAAAGTTAACAATTGCATTTCTTGTGGGAAGCAAACACCTCATAAGGACGTCCATTCTTATTGTATTCCTTGCCTAGGCCCAGACCACGACATCACAGGTTGTCGGTTTTGTGCTAGGTTTAATAAACGAACTATCAAACTCCGTTTTGACTTCGCACAACATTACTTTGGTAGGAAATTTAATTATATCATGCCGTCGGAGCAGCCGACGACCGGCATGCATAAAAAATGCAAGGATAAGGACAGGCAGCCTAGGAACAAGCCAGACTCCGAGGCCTCTGCCGGATCTGTCGCCGGTTCTCCGGTTTTCAGTGAGGCACCTACGCAGCCCCTGACAACCGCAGAATTGGAACCCCAGACAGCTGCGGATTCTCAAGCGGAGTGTACTAGGCCGTCGCAGCCATCTTCATTAGGCCCTTCCGACACCGGAGCAGAAGGAGAATCCCGGTGCAGTAGAAACACCCTCGGTTGCAGAAGGTGTCTTCAGACCGACTACACTCACCATTAAATCTTATGCTAAGCTTAAAACTCCATTAAAACCAAAAAAGACTGTACATCAGTCTACAGTTCAAGGCCCCATGCCTAAGAAACAGATGCTTAAGATGGCTGAAGATTTGATTACCCTAATCAGGGGTTCCCATCCCCCTCCAGATAAAAGACCAAGACAAGAGGAGGATTATGCTTCCTCTGACCAGGTTTCAATTTCCTCAGATTCTTCTGAGGAACAGGATTACACTTTTCCCTTCCCTCAGCATCTCCCCCTGAAGACTACTCCTTTGGGGAAACTTTACATACCATGAGGGAACATTTCCACTGGGAAGGCCAGGACTACTCTGATTCTAAGAAAAGGCTCCGAGAGTTCCTTTTACTACCCCAGCACAGACCACTTGCTATCCCTCCAGTTTTAGACATTGTGGATGATGTTTACTTGGAGTCTAGCCTAAATCCAGACTCTGTACCTCCTGCTCCAGCCAAACCAGACAGGTACTACAGAGTACCTGATTCACACCAGTTCCTTTATAAGAGCCCTGTGGCTGACCCAGAAACAGTTTCCCAGGGTCCCAAAGGGGCTAAAGCTTCTATGGCTAAAAATCCTGTGCCCTCTGAAAGGGATTCCAGAGCCCTAGTTAGATGGGGAAAGAAGATATACACCTCAGCTACTCTGGCTATGAGGGCATTAAATTGTCAGTTTCACATGCTGAAATATCAGCAATTCCTAATGTCTCAATTAAAACAAAAAATGAGCACACATTGTGAACAGTCTGAATTCAAGGAAATGCAGAATCTGTTGCATGCAGCTGAACAGGTGGGCAAACATACTTTACAATGTGGATTTGATTCATTGGAAGCTTCCTGTAGAGCAGCTGTTACTGGGTCTGTCATACGTAGACATGCTTGGTTAAAAGAACAAACCCTACCTGATCATGTTAAAGCAAAATTATTGGATGCACCTTTACAGCAGCATGTATTATTTGGTGTCAAAGCAGAAGAGGTTTTAAAGAAAATGGAGGATAAGGCAAAGTCTATGCAGACAGTCAAGGATTTTTTACAGGTACAACCTCCTCGTTTCAGCAGAAATTGGCCAACAAAAAAATGGTCCTTTCCAGCTTCTGACAGATCACAGAGGGGCAAATACAGACGCGCAAGGGGCAGAGGTCAGTCACAAGGCCCTTACAAACCTCGCCAATGGGGTACTGCTACCCAGAAAGGAGGAGACGACAGGCCCCAAGCTAGCAGAAGACAAACACAATGACTCAATTTTCAAACTACCAAGCAAATCTCTCCTGGCAGCTCCCCTGGGAGGAAAATTAGCATTTTTTGCAGACAACTGGCACATCATCACAAAAGACAAATGGGTCCTAGACATTGTCTCACAAGGATACAGATTCCACTTTCATACCTTGCCAAGGATAAAAGGAATGCCAAATCTGCCACCAAATCAATGGGCAGAGGCACAAAAACAAATTACAGCTCTCATGGACATGAGAGCCATTCAACAGGTACCTACACAGGAGCAAGGACAAGGATTTTACTCAAGACGCTTTCTAGTCCCAAGAAAAGACAAAGCATGGAGACCCATTCTGGATCTTTCAGTTCTGAACACCTATCTACAAGTACCAAAATTCAAGATGCTAACACTACAGCAGCTTCTTCACATGCTGGGCAAGAATGCTTGGCTAGTAACTTTGGACCTCAAAGAGGCATACCTGCATGTCCCTATCGGACAAAATTGCAGAACATACCTCCACTTCTTTGCAGGTTCAACCCATTATCAATTCTCTGCACTGCCATTTGGCTTATCTACTGCGCCCAGGGTCTTCACAAAATGCCTGGCACCAGTAATTGCATACTGCAGACAGAGGAATTCAAATGTACCCATACCTGGACGACTGCCTTATTCAAGCAGAAAGCAAGGACATTCTTTTAAAGCATCTGGCATTTGTCAAACATCTCCTAAGTTGCCTAGGGTACACAGTAAACGAAAAGAAATCAAAACTAGTGCCCTCGCAAAACATATAATATTCCTGGGTGCCAGCTTGAATACAACGGCCCAGATGGCTTATCTCACGCCAGACAAGCAACAACAGCTGACTCAATACTTCGAAATAATGGCAACAAAGACCCAACTCCCTGCAAGAAAAATTCTGCAGGCCTTGGGATTCATGGCATCTTGCATACTACTAATTCCATTTGCAAAACTGCATATGAGAAAATTACAATGGTACCTGAAAAGCGTATGGACTCAGCACAGCCACAGCTTGGAAACAATGATACCACTCATTCCCTGCCTTCAACAGGAGTTTCTATGGTGGGCACAGGCATGTCACCTCAACAAGGGTCAGCCTTTCACCTTACCCACAGCCAGGCAAACTATGACAACAGATGCCTCGGACTATGCCTGGGGAGCACACATGCAGGACAGTGCATTCAGGGCAAATGGACTACAGATCAAAGGCATCTGCATATCAATCAAAAAGAAATGCTAGCAGTACAGAATGTCCTAACAGCTTTCAAGGACCTCTTACACCCAGGGCAACTAATAATAAAGACGGACAATACCACAGTAATGTGGTACATAAGCAAGGGGGCACACATTCCTACCCTCTATGCAGGCAAGCAATGACCTTGTGGAACACATCACTGTCTTACCAGGTTCAATTACAAGCACAATTCCTGCCAGGAAAGAAAAACACATTGGCAGACGACCTAAGCAAGAAACATCATGGATCCCCACGAGTGGAAACTAGATCCACAAGTATTTGCAATGATAACTCAAAAATGGGGATGCCCAGACATAGATCTGTTTGCCAACCCCCAAAACTACCAACTTCAAAAATTTTGCACAAGGACATTCCATCCACAAGCTTGGAAAGTGGACACCCTCTCATTCAGTTGGAAAACATTAACAGTGTATGCCTTTCCTCCACAGCCTCTTCTAGCAAAGGTACTGCTGAAAGTCAGATTAGAGAGGCCACAAATGATACTCATTGCACCAGACTGGCCACGCCAGCACTGGTATCCAATTCTAAGGAACATGGCCCACGGCCCACAATGGATTTTACCACAAATTCCTCACCTGCTCACCCAGCAAGACAATCCGATTCTACACAGCCAGCTCAAGACTTTAAACCTGGCTGCATGGCAAATTACCTAAACAACCAGCCAACACCTCTATCCAAAGCTGTTATGGATGTCATTCTGGAGGCCAGAAGGCCCAGCACCAGGAAAACCTATTCAGGCAAATGGAAAAGATTTTGCGCCTAGAACCAGGCTAAAGGCCAAAATCCCCTTGATCCAGACATTCCTCAGATTCTACAGTATTTAACTGAGATGTTGCACAAAGGACTTTCCTTTTCATCTGTTAAGATCCACGCCTCAGCAATTTCAGCTCATTACAGCACGGATCCTCCTTTATTTTCGCATCCACTCCTAAGACAGTACCTCAGAGGGGCTAAGAACATAAGACCGCCCAGGAGAGCACCAACACCTACTTGGGATCGCAACTTTTTTCTGGAAAAGCTTACACTGCCGCCCTTTGAACCAGCTTTTTCAGCTGATTTAAAATTTCTTTCATGGAAAACTGCCCTGCTACTAGCAATAACTTCAGCTAGAAGAGTCTCAGAGCTACAGGCACTAATGGCAGTGGAGCCTTTCCTCATTTTTCATCAAGACAGAGTCTCTCTACGAACTAACCCTTCCTTTATGTCAAAGGTGGTATCCAGTGTGGCCCTAAACCAAACCATTCATTTGCCCACCTTTTTCCCAAATCCCCAGAACAAAGGAGAAAGACTCCTGCACTCTTTGGACATTCACAGGCAATTACGTTACTACTTGGATAAAACGAAGGCTTTCAGAAAATCTGACCAGCTCTTTGTAGCCTATGCTGCAGGATCACAAGGAAAAGCTATCTCAAAACAGACCTTTTCAAAATGGATAGGGCATTGCATACGTTTCTGCTACACGCATCATGGGAAACTGGTACCTGCTAACATTAGGTCCCACTCCACCAGGGCTACAGCTACATCAGCAGCCTTTCTCAGGGGGGTGCCAACCAAGGATATTCTGGAAGCTGCAACTTGGAGTTCAGTGCACACCTTCACCAAACACCATCACTTACCTCTATATTCTAAGACTAGAGCTGGTTTTGCCACTGCAGTTGTGCAGGGCCTACTAGCTTCTTCTAACCCTGTTTAATTCCACCACCCATCCTTAGCTTTGGGATTCAACCCAAGTGTGATGACTGCAGCAGGGTAACACGATGAACATAGTACAGATGTTCATCGTGCATACAGCTGCAGTCATAACAGATGGGTTTTCCTGCCGTCAGGCGGGTCCTCGGTCGGCCGAATTCCAAAGTCTAGGTCCGGTGTCGGTTGCCGTCGCTTCTTCCCGGACGTCAGTGCGACAGGGGTATAAAAGATCCAGCCGACGCCATTTTCTTCAGTCTTTCTTGCCGCGCTGTGCCCGAAGCAGAAGCAGTTCGCAAGTGCCGGTCGGCCAGCTCCTGAGATTACGAATATTTTTCAACCGAAGACTTCTTGGAAGCTAAGTACCCCGTTGGGGAAACTTTTCTTGCCTCAGACCGATGTCAGACAAAGTTAATAATTGCATTTCATGTGGGAAGCAAATACCGCATAAGGATTTCCATTCCCTCTCTATACCTTGCTTAGGCCCAGACCACGACGTCTCGGCCTGCCGTTTTTGTGCTACATTCAACAGACGCACTATTAAGCGTCGGGTGGAGTTCGCCCAACACTATTTTGGCAAAAAGTTTAATTACAACATGTCGTTGGATACTCCGACTCCAATTTTGAGTAAACGACGTAAAGATAAGGACCGACATACGAGGTCCGCGACTTCTACCGACACCACGCCAAAGCCGACTACATGTGCTCCGGTTCTCAGCGAGGCACCTACGCAGCCCCTGACTACCGATGACACTTCATTAGCGGTGTCTTCTGTGCCCGAGGTCGCAGGCTCTTCGGCCCACACCCCGACTACAGATACCGAAGCCACTCTTGGCGGGGAAACTCAGAGTTCAGACAGGCCTGCCACCTCTCAAGGTGTCTTCAGGCCTTCTTCTTCTTTTTCCATTAAGGCTTGCACTAAATCTAAAGCAGCCATGCATTCTAAAAGACAAGCTCCACAGGGCCCCTCTCAAGGCCCCATGCCTAAAAAGCAGATGCTCAAAATGGCTGAGGATTTGATTACTCTTATCAGGGGTTCTCAACCCCCCTCGGACAAAAGGCCCAGAGTGGAGGAAGAATACCCTTCCTCGGACCAGGCCTCCATTACTTCAGAACATTCTGAGGACCAGGAACATTCTTACTCCCCTTTCGAATATTCTGATGCAGAGGAGTCCATCCCCCCACCCCTGAGGATTACTCTTTTGGGGAAACCTTGCGTACCTTGAGGGAACACTTCCACTGGGAAGGCCAAGAGTACTCGGACTCCAAGAAAAGGCTCAGGGATTTCCTCTTGCTCCCTCAGCACAGGCCTCTGGCTATACCTCCTGTTTTAGACATACTAGATGATGTGTATTCAGAGGCCAGCCTTAAGCCAGATTCTTTACCTCCAGCTCCAGTCAAGCCTGACAGGTATTACCGGGTTCCTGATTCACACCAATTCCTATACAAAAGCCATGCGGCTGACCCAGAAAGTATTTCACAGGGTCCCAAGGGAATTAAGGCCTCCACTGCCAAAAATCCATTACCTTCAGAGAGAGATTCCAGAGCTTTAGAAAGGTGGGGGGAAAAGGTATACACCTCGGCCACTTTAACCATGAGGGCATTAAACTGTCAGTTCCATATGTTAAAGTATCAACAGTTTTTGTTATCTCAGTTGAAAAGCAAAATGTCACAGCCTGAACAACCAGACTTGAAGGAGTTGCAGGATTTGTTGCATAGTGCAGAGCAAGTGGGTAAACATACCTTGCAATGTGGTTTTGATGCTTTAGAGGCCCCTTGTAGAGCTGCTGTTACAGGATCAGTCATACGTAGACATGCTTGGCTCAAAGAGCAAACCTTACCAGATCATGTCAAAACTAAATTACTAGATGCACCTCTTCAAAAAGATGTATTGTTTGGTGTTAAAGCTGAGGAGGTATTAAAGAAAATGGAGGAAAAGGCAAAATCAATGCAAACAGTGAAAGATTTCCTACAGGTGCAACTGCCACGTTTCAGTAGAAATTGGCCTTCAAAAAATTGGTCCTTTCCAGCCACGGACAGACCTCAAAGAGGTAGATACAGGCGCCCGAGAGGTAGAGGGCAATCTCAAGGATCATTTAGAGGCAGACAATGGCAAACACCTACACCAAGAGGGGGTGAGGATAGTTCACAGCCATTCAGAAAGCAGACCCAATGACTTTCCCCTTTGCATGCCAAGCAAGGCTCAAATGGCAACACCTTTAGGTGGAAAACTGGCATTATTTTCAAAAAATTAGCATATTGTCACAAAAGACAAATGGATCCTGGACATTATAGACAGAGGCTACAGATTCCACTTTCACACCCTTCCAAAAATGAGAGGCATGCCAAACCTGCCACACAATCAAAGGACAGAGGCACAAAAACAAATTTCAGATCTCATGGACATGAAAGCTATTCAAGAGGTACCTGCACAAGAACAGGGTCAAGGTTTTATTCCAGACTATTCCTGGTACCAAGGAAGGGCAAAGATTGGAGACCTATTTTGGACCTATCCATCCTAAACACATATTTACTCGTACCAAAGTTCAAGATGCTCACATTACAGCAGCTTCTTCCCATGCTGGGCAAGGAGTCTTGGCTGGTAACATTGGACCTCAAGGAGGCATACCTGCATGTCCCAATCAGACAAGATTGCAGAAGATACCTCAGATTTCTTGCAGGTTCATCCCATTATCAATTCTCTGCATTGCTCTTTGGCTTATCTACTGCACCCAGAGTGTTCACGAAATGCCTGGCATCAGTAATTGCCTTCTGCAGACTTCAAGGGATACAAATATACCCATATCTGGATGACTGCCTGATCCAAGCGGACAGCAAACGCACTCTTCTGAAACACCTGGCGTTTGTAATAATGTTGTTGAAATCTGTGGGATACACAGTCAACAAAAAGAAGTCAAGACTAATACCCTCTCAAACAATAATTTTCCTGGGTGCCAGCTTGGATACAAACACCCAGATGGCCTACCTCACGCCAGAGAAACAAGGGCAATTAACTCGATACTTCAGAAAACTAGCAACCTTCACCAGGCTGACTGCAAGGAAAATCCTGCAGGCTCTGGGATTCATGGCATCTTGCATCCTGCTAATCCCATGTGCAAAGCTGCATATGAGGAAACTTCAATGGTACCTAAAAAAAAACTTATGGTCTCAACACAGCCACAGTTTGGAAACAATCATACCACTGATTCCATGTCTTCAAAAGGAATTTCTGTGGTGGGCTCAAGCATGCGAAAGAAACATAGGTCTCCCATTCTGCAAGCCTCAAGCAAATCAAGTCATCACAACAGACGCCTCGGACTAAGCCTGGGGGGGGCGCACATGACAGATCGGTGCATTCAGGGCAAATGGTCACAAAAAGAAAAGCACCTACACATCAATCAAAAGAAAGTGCTAGCAGTAATAAATGCTATTATGGCTTTCCAAGACCTGCTGCATCCAGACCAGCTATTGATAAGAACAGACAACACCACAGTGATGTGGTACATAAACAAACAGGGAGGAACTCATTCATACCCCCTGTGCAGACTAGCCATGTCCCTTTGGAACACGGCTCTGGAATTGCAAATCCAACTTCAAGCACAATTCCTGCCAGGGAAGGAAAACACACTGGCAGACAACCTGAGCAGAAATATGACAGATCCACACGAATGGAAGTTGCATCCTCAAGTTTTTACAATGATAATTCAAGCATGGGGAAGGCCAGACATAGATCTCTTTGCCACCCACAGAAATTACCAATTGACAAAATTCTGCTCAAGGACCTTTCATCCACAGGCCTGGAAAGTGGACGCACAATCTTTCAGTTGGACAACAATGACGGTTTATGCCTTTCCACCTCTTCCACTGCTGGCCAAAGTTCTATTAAAAGCCAGAGCTGACAGACCAAAGATGATTCTCATTGCTCCAGACTGGCCAAGACAACACTGGTACCCACTCCTGAGGAGCCTGACGCATTCCCCACCATGGATCCTGCCTCTAATGCCTCTTCTGTTGACTCAGCACAACTTCAAAACTCTTCACAGTCAGCTGAAAACACTCAATCTAGCCGCATGGAGGATTCCTTAAACTCACAGCAGACCCTACTCTCCAAGAAGGTGCAGGATGTCATTTTGGAGGCCAGAAGACCTTCTACTAGAAAAGCCTACTCCGCAAAATAGAAACGGTTTTGTGCCTGGAATCAGAAAAAGGGTCAGAATCCTGGAATACTGAATTTACCTCAAATACTACAGTACCTAGCCGAGCTGTTAAGCAGTGGACTTTCATTCTCCTCCATCAAAATCCATGCCTCAGCCATTTCTGCAGAGTACAACACTGATCCTCCTTTATTCTCTCACCCTCTCTTAAGACAGTTCCTCAGAGGGGCTAAGAATATAAAACCCCCAAGGAAGCAACCAGTACCTGCTTGGGACCTCAATTTCATTCTAGAAAAATTAACCCTGCCTCGTTTTGAGCCAGCTGCTTCAACAGATCTGCAATATTTGTCATGGAAAACAGCCTTCCTTCTAGCTATCACCTCAGCACGCAGGGTTTCGGAACTACAAGCCCTCATGGCTGTGCAGCCTTTCATCATTTTCCATCAGGACAGAGTTTCCTTACGAACCAATCCTTCATTTATGCCAAAGGTAGTATCCAGGGTAGCCTTGAATCAGGCTATCCACTTACCTACCTTTTACCCTAATCCACAAAACAAAGGGGAGAGGCTACTACATTCCTTGGACATTCACAGACAGCTCCGTTATTATTTGGACAGAACAAAGCCTTTCAGAAAATCAGAGCAACTCTGTGTCCTATGCTACAGGTGCTCAAGGGAAGCCTATTTCCAAACAGACAATCTCAAAATGGATAGCCCACTGCATACGCTTTTGTTACTCTATTCATGGTAAAACTGCACCTACAGGCATCCGATCTCACTCTACAAGGGCCACAGCTACCTCTGCAGCTTTCCTCAGGGGGGTTCCTACCAAAGACATTTTGGAAGCAGCCACTTGGAGTTCTGTACATACTTTCTCCAAGCACTATCACCTACCATTATACTCCAAAACTAGAGCGGGCTTTGCCACTGCAGTCTTGCAGGGCATCCTGGCTCCTCCTAGTTCCACTTAGTGCCTACCACCCCTTTATTAGCTTTGGGATTCTACCCATCTGTTATGACTGCAGCTGTATGCACGATGAACATAGTACAGTTTTGTACGTACCATAAATGTAGATGTTCGAGTGCTAATACAGCTGCAGTCCAGGTTTCCCCTCCCTCCTTCCCCTCTTGGGACAGGCCTAATGGCTAACACCTCCTCATACAACCTCATTGGGGTATTCTTTTATGGTGTATTTGCTTGCAACTACTGTTTTTTGATTATATTGCATTTGCTTTATTACATAAATTTATGTTTTGCCTTCCTTCTGGGGGCACCTGACATCTGGGGCAAGAAAAACTGAAGAAAATGGCGTCGGCTGGATCTTTTATACCCCTGTCGCACTGACGTCAGAGAAGAAGCGATGACAACCGACGCCGGACCTAGACTTTGGAATTCGGCCGACCGAGGACCCGCCTGACGGCAGGAAAACCCATCTGTTATGACTGCAGCTGTATTAGCACTCGAACATCTACATTTATGGTAGGTACAAAACTGTACTTTTTGTACCTACCATAAATGTAGATGTTCGAGTGTTCACACTGCTGCAGTCCAGGTTACCCTCCCTCCATCCCCTCTGAACTAGCTGGACTTATCTATACCACTCTATCCTGTACAACCTCTGTGGTGTATTTGCTTGTGCCTGAAGGTATTGTTTTATTTTTATATGTACTTTTTTATATAGCAATATATATATATTGCCTACCTATTGGGGGCACCTGACATCTGGGGCAAGAAAAACTGAAGAAAATGGCGTTGGATGCCTCTTGTATACCCCTGGCGCACTGACGTCAGGGAAGAAGCGACAGCAACCGACGCTGGACCAAGACTTTGGAACTCAGGCCGACTGCGGGACCGCTTGACGGCAGGATAACCCAAGTGTGATAACTGCAGTAGGGTGAACACTCGAACATCTACATTTATGGTAGGTACAAAACTGTACTGTCTGGCGTCGGTTGCTGTCGCCTGCTCCCTGACGTCAGTGCGCCAGGGGTATAAAAGATGCAGCCGACGCCATTTTCTTCGGTCTATCTTGCCGCGCGGTGCCCGAAGCAAAAACAGTTCGCAGGTGCTGGTCGGCCGACTCCTGAGATTTTCAAGTTCGAATTTCAGATCCGAAGTCTTCATTAAAGCTAAGTACCCCATTGGTAAAACTTTTTTCTTGCTCCAGACCGATGTCAGAAAAAGTTAATTGTATTTCTTGTGGGAAGCAAATACCTCATAAGGATTTTCATTCTTACTGTATTCCTTGCGTAGGCCCCTGACCACGACGTTGCTAGTTGTCGGTTTTGTGCTAGATTTAACCAACACACTATTAAGCTCGGTTCGATTTTGCATTTCAATGTTTTGGGAGAAGATTTAATTATATAATGCCATCGGAACAGCTGACCACTGGAATTTATAAAAAGCGCAAAGACAAAGAAAAGGACAGACATCTGAGGTCCACAACGGACGACGAGGCTTTGGCTAGGCCAGTCGCCGGTTTGCCGGTACTCACTGAGGTGCTTTCGCAGCCCCTGATGCCTGCTACCTCAGAGCCACAGGCCACTTCCGACTCCCTTGTGGAGCAGACTAGGCCGCTGGAAAATCAAGGTATTGGACCCTCGGAAACTATTTCCTCAGATGAGTCCGGAGCCGCTGAGCAGGCATCGGCTTCTGAGGATGTTTTCAGGTCTACACAGTTATATGTGAAAACTACTTCAGCTTCAAAGGCAGACTAAAACACCTCTAAAGACAAATAAACAAGTACAACATTCCCCTGGACAGGCCTCCATGCCTAAAAAACAGATGCTTAAAATGGCCAAAGACCTAATTACTTTGATCAGGGGTTCCCATCCCCCTCCTGATAAGAGACCTAGGCAAGAGACAGAATATGACTCTTCAGATCAGGTTTCCATTTCCTCTGATTCCTCCTCTGAACAGGGATACTCTCTTCCTCCCTATGAGGATTCTGATGCTGAAGAATCTTATCCCTTCTGCCTCTCCTCCTGAAGATTATTCTTTTGGGGAGACCCTGCATTCTATGAGGGAGCATTTTTATTGGGAGAGCCAAGATTACTCAGAATCTAAGAAAAGGCTCAGAGATTTTCTTTTACTACCTCAGCACAGGCCCCTTGCTATTCCTCCTGTTTGACATTGTAAATGCTGTATGTCTAGTCTCACTCCTGACTCTCTACCACCAGCTCCTGTTAAGCCAGACAGATATTACAGGGTTCCTGATTCACATAAATTTCTTTATAAAAACCCTGCTGCTGACCCAGAAACTATATCTCAGGGTCCCAAAGGGGTCAAGGCGTCCACTGCAAAAAAAACCCTAACCCCTCTGATAGGGATTCAAGGGCCCTGGACAGATGGGGGAAAAAGATTTACACTTCTGCTACCTTGGCTGTAAGGGCCTTAAATTGTCAGTTTCATATGCTTAAATATCAACAGTATCTTATGTCACTACTTAAACAGAAAATGTTGACAAATTCTGAATGTGCAGAAAACAAAGAAATGCAGGATTTATTGCATGCAGCTGAACAAGTGGGAACGCATACTTTGCAATGTGGTTTTTAGTCTCTGGAGGCCTCCTGCAGGGCCGCTGTTACGGGTTTTGTCATTAGGAGGCATGCTTGGTTAAAGGAACAGAATCTGCCTGATCATTTTAAAGCAAAATTATTAGATGCTCCATTACAGCATGATACTTTGTTTGGTGTTAAAGCAGAAGAGGTGTTGAAGAAAATGGAGGACAAAGCTAAATCTATGCAAACAGTCAAGGATTTCTTACAGGTACAACCTCCCAGATTTAGCAGGAGTTGGCCTGCAAAGAATTGGTCCTTTCCAGTGTCAGACAGGCCACAAAGAGGCAGATAGACGTCCCAGAGGCAGATCCCAACCCCAGGGCTCATACAGGTCTAAACAATGGGGTGCTTCTACCTCCAAAAGCGGAGAAGATAAATCACAGCCATACAGGAAACGGTCTCAATGGCTTTCCCCTACCAACACCAAGCACTTATCTTCTGGCAGCCTCTTTAGGGGGGAAACTAGCACTTTTTTCACTAAATTGGCACATGATCACACAGGACAAATGGGTCCTGAATATAGTTTCACAAAGCTACAGGTTCCATTTTCACACCCTGCCAAGGGCAAACGGAATGCCAGACCTGCCACACAATCAGTGGGCAGAGGCACAAAAACAAGTTTCATCCCTCATGGACATGAGGGCCATTCAGCGAAGTACCACAGCAAGAGCTGGGACTACGATTTTGCTCAACTGTTCTTGGTGCCCAGAAAGAACAATGCCTGGAGACCAATACTGGACCTGTCTATTCTAAACACATTACCGGATATTCCGAAATTCAGAATGTTGACTCTGCAGCAGCTTCTGCCCATGCTGGTCAAGAAGGCATGGCTTGTGACTTCAGACCTTAAAGAGGCATACCTGCATGTCCCAATCAGACATTCGTGCAGAAGATACCTCAGATTTATATCTGGCTCAATGCACTACCAATTCTTTGCACTGCCCTTTGGCTTATCTACTGTGCCCAGGGTCTTAACAAAATGCCTGGCACCAGTAATTGCATTTTGCAGACAAAGAGGAATACAAATATATCCTTACTTGGACGACTGCCTTATTCAGGCATAGAACAAAGACATTCTACTACAGCATCTGGCGTTTGTAAAAAGATTACTAACATGCCTGCCTAGGGTACACACAGTAAATGAAAAGAAATCAAAACTAGTACCCTCACAAGAGATAATATTCCTGGGTGCAAGCTTAAATACAACTGCCCAGATGGCTTATCTCACGCCAGACAAAGACAACTGACTACTTATTTCAAAATGTTGGCAACAAAGACCCAGTTATCTGCAAGAAAAATACTGCAGGCTTTGGGCTTCATGGCATCCTGCATTCTGCTAATTCCATGTGCAAAACTGCATATGAGGAAACTACAATGGTATCTAAAAAGTGTTTGGACTCAACATTGCCACAGCCTGGAAACAATAATTACCCTCATTCCCTGCCTGCAACAGGAGTTACGATGGTGGGCAAAGGCCTGTCACCACAACAAGGGACAGCCTTTCACTTTACCCACAGTCATGTAGACATTAACAACAGATGCATCAGATTATGCCTGGGGGGCCCATATGGCAGGAAGATGTATTCAGGACACATGGCCCACAAGCCAAATGCATCTACATATAAATCAAAAAGAGATGCTAGCTGTTCAAAATGCCCTGACAGCCTTCAAGGATCTACTTCATCCAGGACAACCATTGATAAAGACGGACAGTACTACAGTCATGTGGTACATAAACAAGCAGGGAGGCACACATTCCTACCCCCTCTGCAGACTAGCCATGACTTTGTGGGACAAAGCATTGACTTACCAAGTACATCTGCAAGCACAGTACCTGCCAGGAAAGATAAATTCTCTGTCAGACGAGCTGAGCAGAAACACAATAGATCCCCACGAGTAGAAATTGGATCCACAAGTCTTCAGCATGATAACAAGGAACTGGGGATGCCCGGACATAGATCTATTTGCCTCGCCTCACAACTGCCAACTACAGAGATTCTGCACAAGGACTTATCACAAGCAAGCATGGAAAGTGGATGCTCTATCTTTCAGCTGGAAAAAACTTAACAGTATATGCCTTACCTCCACTGCCTCTCCTCCCAAGGTACTCCTAAAAGTCAGACAAGAGAAGCCAAAAATGATACTGATTGCCCCAGACTGGCCCCACCAGCACTGGTACCCAATCCTAAAGAGCTTGTCTCAATGCCCAGCCTGGACATTGCCTCAAATTCTTCACTTATTGACCCAACAAAACAGTCAGATCCTGCACAGCCAACTCAGGACCTTAAATCTGGCAGCATGGCGGGTAATGTAACCATTCAAAACACGCCTCTCTCTAAAGCAGTGATGGATGTTATTTTGGAGGACAGGAGGCCTAGCACCAGAAAACTTATGCAGAAAAATGGAAGAGATTCTGTGCTTGGAACCAGGCACAAGGAATTGACACGAATGTACCAAATATTCCTCAGATTTTGCAGTACTTAACTGAGATGCTGGACAAAGGCCTATCCTTTTCATCAATTAAGATTCATGCCTCTGCAATTTCAGCTCACTACAATACAGAACCACCTCTTTTTTCTCATCCATTATTAAGGCAGTACCTCAGAGGGGCCAAAAACATAAGACCTCCAAGGAGAGCACCAAATACCTGCATGGGACCTAAATTATGTCTTGGAAAAACTCACACCGCCTCCTTTTGAGCCAGCCTCTACAGCTGATATAAAATTCTTATCCTGGAAAACAGCTCTGCTCCTAGCAATAACCTCTGCAAGACGAGTTTCAGAGTTACAGGCACTCATGGCTGTGGAACCTTTTATCATTTTCCATCAGGACAGGGTTTCTTTGAGGACAAACCCGACATTTATGCCTAAGGTAGTGTCCAGTGTGGCCCTGAATCAAACAATTCATTTGCCTACCTTTTATCCAAACCCACAGAGTAAGGGTGAGAGACTTCTGCATTCTTTGGACATTCACAGGCAGCTATGCTTCTACTTGGACAGGACCAAAGCTTTCAGAAAGACTGAACAACTTCTAGTGGCATATGCTGCAGGATCACAAGGAAAGGCCATCTCAAAGCAGACTATTTCAAAATGGATAGGCCACTGCATTCGTTTCTGCTATTCACAGCATGGCAGATCAGTGCCTAAGGGCATTAGGCCACATTCAACCAGAGCAGCAGCCACTTCAGCAGCCTTCCTCAGAGGAGTACCAACCAAAGACATCTTAGAGGCTGCAACTTGGAGTTCATTGCATACTTTTACAAAGCAACTATCACTTACCTCTCTACTCTAAATCCAGAGCATGCTTTGCCACTGCAGTTCTGCAGGGCTTCATAGCCTCTCCTAATCCTATTTAGCCCCAGCCACCCAACCTTAACTTTGGGATTCAACCCAATTGTAATGACTGCAACAGTGAAACACGATGAACATAGTACAGTTTTGTATCTACTATAAATGTAGATGTTCAAGTGTATTCACTGTTGCAGTCCAGGTTATCCACCCACCATCCCCCTTTCCTTTGCTGGGTCTTATCTGTACTTCTCTATTCTATACAACCTATGTGGTGTATTTGCTTGTAGATGAAGGTGGAGTTTTACTTTACTGCATGCATGTATATTGGCATAAATTAGCCTACCCTTTTGGGGGCACTTGACATCTGGGGCAAGAAAAACTGAAGAAAATGGCGGTGGCTGCATCTTTTATACCCTTGGCACACTGACGTCAGGGAGGAGGTGACAGCAATCGACGCCGGACCAGGACTTTGGAATTCAGGCCGACTGCGGGTAGCCTGCCAACAGGATAACCCAATTGTAATGACTGCAACAGTGAATACATTCGAACATCTACATTTATGGTAGGTACACAACTGTACTTTAAGACTCCTGTACATAGCACAAGCAGAAAACTATAATTCAGAGTGGAAAGTGATGATGAAACACTGGGGAAGCTCAAGAAACAGAGAGACTGGGATTTTCAATGCAGGCCTTTAAGGAGAATAGCAGTCCTGCAGAATATTATATCCATAAAGTAGTAGAAATCATTCAAAGAACTAAACCAACACTGGAATGGAGAAAGGAAATTCTGCCGATAGGGATGATTGCAGTTAGGGATACAGACAATATGCAGTAGGGGGCAGAATTTATTGGAGAAGACTGGCAAAGGAACCAAAGTATTGAGAGCAAATAACTAGAGAAAGAGAAAGATGATAGAATGGGAAGATGCCAAGACTTTATTTGGACTGCAGGTTAAAGATTGACTCCCTATCGGGAATTGATATCAGAGTATAGGTAAAGAAGAAGAAATGTGGTACTCTTAAATGAACGACCAGCACTGGTAGGGTATTTAATAGAATCTAGAACAGAAGCTGCCATTAAAAAAGGAATAATTAGTGGAGCATATAAAATATTGCATGATAATCATAAGAGTCAATCAGAGGAGGTTAGAAAGGATTGGTAAGAGATTGGATAAGCAGTTCACAAAGAAACAATGGGAAGATATATGTATGTCTCCCAAATGTGCAACAAAATCTAGAAGATTTAGGATTTTTGCCTGGAAATGTTTACATAGATATTTCTATACCCCAGGTAGAGTCTGGAGACTTTTTCCACAGGTAGACAGTAAATGTTGGAGGTGTGAAGGGCACGAAAGAGGTAATTGGGAACATATTTTTTGGGAGTGTGGTGAGTTGGTGGACTTTAAAGATTCCCTGCAGGATGTGCTGTCTGTTATGCTGGGTGGGTAGATTGGTCTGATGGAGATGATTTTTCTGAGCTATGATACAGAATCGGAATTGCCTAGACATGGTAAGGCCTTGCCATGTCTAATAATGGTGGCTGCCAAAAAAAGCAATTACTAGAAAATGGAAATCAAAATCAAAACCAACTATATTAGAAGTAGAGAATACAATAACAGATAAAACAACTGGAATTGATATATTTTTTCACCAAGCATTACCATTTACCAGTTTTCTCTAAATCCAGAGCTGGTTTTGCCACTACAGTCTTGCAGGGCCTTATAGCTGGTCCTAATGCTGTCTAAATTCCTCCTACCATCCTTAGCTTTGGGAATCTACCCAAATGTGATGACTGCAACAGTGAAACACGAAGAACATAGTACAGTTGTGTACACTTACCATAAATGTAGATGTTCGAGTGTATTCACTGTTGCAATCCTGGTTACCCCCCCTCTAGTCCCCTGACTTCTTTTGGCTGTAACTCTATTCCTTTTTACTATGCTTAAAAGCTTTTTGGTGTATTTGCTTTTTGGTTGGGGGTATAACCTTGTGTATATATTTAATTGCTTCCCATTAGGCGGGCACCTGTCATCTGGGTCAAGAAAAACTGATGTAATGGCGTCAGCTGCATGCTTTATACCCCTGACTTCCTGACATTATGGAAGATGAGACAGCAACCGACGCAGGACCCAAGACTTTGATAATCAGGCCGACTGAGGGCTACTGCAAGCAGGTAACCCAAATGTGATGATTGCAACAGTGAATACACTTGAGCATCTACATTTATGGTAAGTGTACACAACTGTACTTTAGTAGCAATGTCAGATTTTCATGTTGAAGTAAATGGCACGTCAAATAGCATCAGTTTTAAGAGGCATGCTATTCTTATGACCTCCCTTTAAAGATCCTACTCCTCCTTGGGACCTGAATCTAGTGCTGCAGTTTCTTGCTTAAACCCCTCTTTGAGCCTGGAGCTACATGTGACCTTAAATATGTTTCATGGAAGACAATTTTCTTAGTAGCCATTACTGTGGCCAGAAAAATTTCCGCGATCCAAGCATTATCCTCAAAACCCCCATACTTGATTTTTCATAGGGACAGGGTGACTTTATGTACCATTGAATCATTCTTTCCAAAGGTGGTGTCAGAATTCAGTATTAATCAGTCTCTTAATTTGCCTGTAGTCTTCTCCAGATTTTGTAACAAAGGCGAATATGCGCTACACTTATTGGGTGTTTACAAGCAGTTGAATTTTTACTTAGGACTAAGGACATCAGAAAATCGGATCAGCTGTTTGTTTCATTTACAGAACCCACATTGGGTAAACCAGTAGTCAAAGTTGCACTATCTAAATGTATAACAAATTGCATTTCTTTTGTGTTTAACAAATTGGAAATCACTCTGACGAAAAACATTCATGCCCATTCTACTAGATCCATGGCAACTTCCTCAGTATTTCAGTCTAAAATGTCCACGGATGATATTTGTTCAGCAGCTATATGGCCTACTCCCCATACATTTATTTGTCATTACAAGTTAGATCTGGTGTCCACAGGAAGAGCATCTTTTGGTTCTTTGGTGCTCAGGAATATCCTTCATTGAGTCCACCCTGGAAATTAGGTAGCTGGGGACTCTGTCACATCAGTCGAGGACTGAATAAAAATTGGCAACATCAGGTAAAGAAGTTACGTACTTACCATAATGTTTCATATTTGTTCATTTTCATTCTTCCTCAACTCCCCACCCACCAACCCCCAACCTTATGGTTTACAGAAGAGTGGGTGGATATAACAAAATGTCTGTCTTTTTCAGATTTTACAGAGCTCCAGATTTGGCTTTGCAGTTTCTTTCTAATATATTTGCGGTTATATCTGATTGTGTAAAGGTTATGTCTGTTTTTAATAGCTTGCAAACAAGATCTGAGGTAATGGGGGTTGGTGCATTATAGGTGAGGGAGAGGCTCGAGAGGTCAAAGTTGCCACAAGCTTTTGCAGCAGCTGAGTCTGATCTGACATCTTGGATCCAAACCCATCAATTTAGAAAGAATGAAAATGGTCGACACAGCTGTAATGTCATGGTGAGTACATAACGTCTTTTTATACAGTTCATGTTAATTGTTAAAAATCTGTATCTGATGTCTTTTCAATCCATTCCTCAGTTGATGGGTTCCTGCTCCGTCCTCAGACCTGACTTTAGCCACTGTCTTAGTCTTGGGATCTATAGCTCAGGCTCCTTCCCTTACCCATGTTCCCCTCCTGTCTCCAGCATTATCTCAAATCTTGTTTGCCACTCTTTGAGAACAGACGTTGGTTACTGGCTCAGGCTCTTTCAGGTAAGTAGTTCAGTTTAGTCCAGCTTTTTTGATCAGTCATTCTAATTATGACCTTTAGTTTCTGTATTTATAGATTTTTTTTTCCTCTTAGCAAAACAAACTACTTGTACACCTGTTGTGTTTTAAGCATGCACTTTCCTTGTTAGTTTCTTGCTAGTATTTCTTGTAATTGCCATTTGTTGGTATTTCTGTGTTTTGTTTATTATTGGAACCCTTGATCCCCTTCCATTTCACTGTTGCAATATTCATTACAGTAGAGATCCCTTGCCAGGGATGCCCCGATGTCCAGCCAGTATAGTAAAGCCTTTAAATTGCTTTAAGGTACACTTACTTCACACATATGCTCCTCACTTAGCATAGGGCATAAAGGCAATGTCTGGACATACCATCATCAGAAGTTCTTTGCCACCAGTCCAAACTCCATATCTTGATTGTTGGTCTGAACGCCCATTGGTTCACCAAGCCATTTCATGTACGTACCCGTTGAGGTTTTTTGATCTTATTTTTTTCTTTTGTATTGTTGCTCCAGGAATGGTAAATGCCAGTGTGGGAGACATGCCCCATAAAGACCGTCACAAGCAGTGATTATTTTGTCTCATAGGACCATGGGAAGTTAGTAGGCTATTGGCCCTGAGGCCCCTTACAAGCCTAGCCAAGAATTTAGCCCATGTTCCGACAAGTCAGCACCCCATACCCCTGTTCAGCAGGGACACAGGTGGAATCCCAGGGGTGTTTTTTCTGTTCTCCATCCGGTTATCCAGGTTGCACTTAAAAAGGGTTAAGGAGGTACTCTGACATGGCGAGGGAGTCTGTTCCACAGAAGGGGGAGTCTCTGGGACGCAAATCTGTCCTGCCACCAAGTCCTATTGATGTCACAGACCAAGTTGAGGTTGTGCGTGTGGGTTAGTTGAGAGGAGCTTGACTTCTGAATATGTAGCAGTCCCATCAAGGCAGGGTCTGAGATTGCTTTGTATACCAGACAGAGGTCACCTCTGAGGAGTCTGTATGAGACTGAGTAGAGGGACAGGGCCTTTAGCCTATATGTGTAGGGTAGATGTTTGAGGCCCTGGATTCTGCTGATGAGGAACTTCTGTGGTATCTCCAGATGCTGCATGTGCTTTGTGAGGTACATGCCATAAGACGTATTGTACTCCGTAATAGGCCTTATAAGGGATGGATACAGGAATGTCATGACCACCTTGTCCCTGGATGAGAGACCCTTACTAATGAGGTTGGCTTTGTAGAAAGCTTTCTGTACAACGGAGGCAATGTGGTGGTCAAAAGTCAGTTTGCTATCAACGGGGGGGTGCCCAAGTCCCTCACAACTGATTGCGTGCTAAGGACCTTGTTATTGATGTGATAATTTGTGGAGACATCACTCTCCCCAAAGGGGATAATGATGCATTTTTTGGCATTCATTTTGAGGCCATGTTTCTGGCACCAATCATTTGTTTGGGTGAGACCCTCTTTGAGGATGTGAACTGATGACAGTGCCCAGCTTCCAGTCATATGCAGACTTGGTCAGCCATAGCCCACTGGCTTTGGGCTGCACCTCAGAAAAGTATATCTTAAGCAACAGAGACCCCAAGACTGAACCCTGGGGTATACCACTCGTTACGGGTCTACTTCTTGAGGTGGCTTCCCCTAGTTTGACTAGGTGGGGTCTATCATTGAGCCAGTTGGCTACCCATCTGGTAACATATGGATTGATGCCTAGTTGAGAGAGTTTATCTTATTATATCTGAGTGGGGAATAGTATCAAAGGCTTTTGGCCAGGTCAAGGTAGGTGATGTGCACTGTCGTCCCCTCGTCCATGGCTTTGGTGACCATCTCAAAGAAGTCGACCAAATTTAACAGTCGTGACCTCTCCTTGTTGAAACCAAACTGTTTGCGATCGAGTGTTTGAAGGTTGCCAGTGTCCTTGTTAATGAGGTCCATGGTAATACACTCCATGGCCTTGCAGATCAAGCTAGTTAGGCTAATGAGTCTATAATTTCCTGGAGTGGTGGACTCTGCACCTTTGTGCAAAGGGATGACAATGGCTGTCCTCCACTTGGCTGGGACGAAGTCGGTACTCAGGCTTTGGTTGAATAGGGTGCCTAATGATGCAAGTTCCTGCCTGAGTTCATGTAGCATGCAGCCTGGGATGTTATCGGGTTCCACAGACGCTGTATTTGTTTTACTATTGAGAGGGCAGTGATGACATGCTCCCTAGCGATAAGGTGAGGGAGGCAAGTGCTGGGGATGTCCTGATTTACTGCTGGGGGAGCAGAGGGGTGATGTTTTCACTGAATCTTTTTGCCAGCAGCTTGGCTGTAGGTTCATAGGTTAGTACTAAGCCAACAGCCCTTGTGGGCCATTTTAAGCCTAGCCAATTACCCCATGTGAGAATCAAATGCTGCACCTTGTGTTTGTAAGGCAAACAGCTTAACCATTATGCCAACCTCTCATCTATATCTACGGCATTTGTGTATGTGGTGTCCTCGACCACCAGTTATGAGCAGATCTCAGTGCTTCCTTTGAGATTGTGGACATATGTGAAGAAGGCCTTATGAAAGTCCTTAGTAGATGTGGCCAGTTTAGACTCTAGGTTTGCTTTGGAGGATTTCACTAATGCTCTTATTTGTTTGTTCAGGCTAAGGAGAGATTGCTTCCTGTTAGGCACCTGTTCCTTCTTGGTCCTGGACAGCAAGTTTTTTCCTTTTATCGAGTTTGTTTGTTTCAGGTGTCCACCAGATAGGTTTACTCTTACTTAGGAGGATGAATTTGTCCTATTGGGTATTCCTGATTACATGCAGCTATATAAATGCTCGTATACTACTTTGGTGTAAGTTTGGACATATGTGCCAGTTCCTGTGGAGGGGGAGGGGGCTGTGAAGCTGTTTAAATCTTCCCTCAGGAGGTTGTAATCAGCTTTGGAGAAGTTTTTTTGTTTGACCCTAGCTGTGGGGGGGTGGGAAGGGAATGGTGACTTCGAAAGTGATCGCTTTGTGGTTAGGACTTAACAGGGAGGATAACACTGTAGGAATGCTGCAGTGGTTACTCATGTTGGTTAATACTAAGCCCAAGATATTTTCACCTTTTGTGGGGGTGTCATCTAGCTGGTCCATGGCATTTGTTTTGACGAAATCAGGGAATCTGTGGGCATTTGTGTTTTGGCATAAGTAGTTCTTCCAGTCTATGGTTGGATAGTTAGTCGTCCAGCATCAGGGTAAAGGGTTGAATTTTGATAGATTCGAAGAGGTCCGGATAGGTGGAGTGGTTATCTTCAGTCAAAGTTGGGAGCCTGTAGCTAGCTATGATTTGAATAGGGGTCTTTTCAGTGGTTAACTGCACCTGGTGTATCTCCTGTGTGTCATATTGTTTGACCAGCCTCAAGGTGTACATGCATATATATATATATATATACACATATATCACCTCTACCTCCTTTTGGTTTGCTGCCCACTGTTTGGGTTTTGAATGCATGAAAGGATGAGTAAACTGTTACTGCTGGGGTGCTCTCCACATCTTTGAACCAGGTTTCTGTGACTGCAGAATGCTTGCAGCGAGTGCAGTTTCATGTTTAGACTCCCAGCTTTTAGCAGCATGACCTTTAATTTGCATTTTGATGAAATTTGCATGTTCGTAGTTTTGACCTCATGGATTTGCCTCAGAAAGGCACTATGGGGGTGGCAAGAGCCTTTGCTAGGAGCTTGAAACCCAGGGGCGATGGATGCAAGCCATCTCTGGCAAAGCATCGTGGCTTATCAATACTTTCCAGGCTGTCAGGTACTGGATCTCCATGGAATGACACCAGAAACTATGCCGATTGATGGTCATTTTCTGTTTGTAGTGAGGCATCTTTCTGGGTGACACTAGATTGCTGCTTAAGGCTAGGAATATACCTGCCTGGGAGACGCACTCAGCGAGCTCGATCATGTCTCTCTTCATATAGTCCAGGGAGGTATGCCTCAAGTCATTCACACCAACATGGACTATGACAGAGTCATAACACTACCTCCTGTTGAGAGACTTGAGTGCATGGGTGATATGGTGGAATCTGGCATCTGACAAGCTACTAACCGTGACTTTCTCCTTATCCAGCCTGGTGAGTGGCACATCTGTGTGTCTCACAGTGGAGTCTGCTATGATTAATGTGTTTGGTTTATGTTTAGGCCTTAGTGGGTGTGAGAGACAGGTGTGTGTACTATGTGTTGTGTGGTGTGGGCAGTGGAGTTCACGTGTTTTTTTGCCTTAGAGGTCTTTCTTGTTTGGGTATGTTTTTGTTAAGAACCTCCGCATAGGTGGGTGTGTGTTGTGTAGGTATGGGTGTTTGAGGTGTGGTGTTTGCGTTGACAGCCTTTTCGGTGCCAGAAATACTGGCTTGTGAGGGGAGAGAGCATTGACTCTGGATTCTTAATGTTCCTTGATGGTAATAGTGGAGGGTTGTCCGCATACATGAGACAGTTGCTACACTGTCTCAGGATGCTCATATCAACCCGACTGGCAGGAGAAAACGTAGGAAATTGTCCATCCATGTTTGTCAGAACCTGAGGGAGAGAGGCCAGAGAGAGCTAAAAGGGTAAGGGGTGGAAGGTCTAAGAGTTAGTACTACTAGGTCATCATACAAGTGCTACTAAGGGAAAAGTTGTAGCTGGAATACCTCACAAAGGGTTAAAAACAGTGCAGCTGCAGCTCTGGATGCTGCAAACCTGTGTCCAGACTATGGTACTCAATTTAAGGATTAAGAACACAGTAGAACTCACAAAAAAGCACAGATTAACCACTTACAGAACTCACAGTATGAAAAAATGCAGTTAAACAGAAATTAAATGCAATTAATCAGTAAATTGCTTTAAAACGGTGCAAATGTGATAAATTCTCACAATCACATCAGTAAAAAACAGCTCAAATAAAGCAGCAGTTCAGTTGAATACTGTCATGAATTTAATAAAGGTACTGACAAGCAGTATCAAATGCAGTAAACTAAATGCAGTTGAGCACCTAAGCACAAGCAGCAAAATGAACTAGGAAGAGGCACAATATATTTTTTTCTGCACTTCCCACAACCGTATATCCTGTTCATTTTTTCAGGCTTTTGTTTCTAGGACTCTCTGTAGTTGGCTTTCTTCTTTGGCCTTTTATTTTGAAAACCAAAATCTTAAGCTTTTAGCTAAAGACACGATGGAAGAAACTTCTTGCTCTGAGGGGCAGCCATCTGTGAAGAAGGCTGTCAAGAAATTTAGGTCTGATTCTTTTGCTGTGCATCCTTCACCATATGTCTCTCCCAAGGCAAGTGAAACCCTGGAGAATCGTCCGGCTCTGCTGTTGGATTCTTCTACCACAACCATTTCTGAGTCCAGCGTAGCATAGTTCCAACCTTACACATGTCCCTGGAGGCCTTGCAGATATCTGCTTTGGACGTTCAGGGGAAATGTGGCTGATTATTTCCAAGGGTCCTAGGGATGTTCCTCAGATTTGGATCAGAGAGGAAATCTAGACTATTATTGAATGCTGTCCGGGGTGTGAGTTTTCCAGATTTTATCCGACAGATGTCCCCTTGAAAAAAAAGTAAACGACTTGCATATTTCTCTACTTCCTAAGGATTTGCAGAGTGAATGGCAGAATCTCACTCCAGGCTCATTTAATGCTTTGATGGTTTTGATGGCTTTGAAACCTCCTCATGGAATTTCTCTTCCAGCTCCCTCTGGTCCTCCACTCCTCTTAAAAGACTTGGGGAACAGGATGCTTCTGAGGAGGTGGTGGATTCAGATGGAGGAACCCCTTGCTTATTCTCCTTTAGATTATAGGTCTGAGGAAGAGGAATCTACTAGTCCTGACACTCCTTTTGAGGACATTTCTTTTGGGGACAATCTCCAGAATGGAGTTTTTTTAAAATGTGATTGTACCCAGGTTTCTGAGGTACAGAAGAGGTATTAAGAGCTACTGCAAATGGACTCTCCAAGACCTTTGCTGGCTGTTCCTCCTGTTTTGCCTACTTTGCTGAATACCTTTTCTGCATCATCTAAGGCTACTAATTCCCAGACCCTGCTCCTAAGAAACCTGATGGATTTTATGTGGTGCCTAATGTCTGTAAATTTCTATATAAGTGTTGTCCTGCTGACCCTTATGTGGTATGTGTGGCATCTGGCAACCCATCTCACTTGCTGCCTTCTGCCAAGTTGGTTCCTTCTGATGAACACAGCAGAACTGTGGAAAAGCTAGTTAAGAAGGTTTATACCTCTGCTATCTTAGCTTTTTGGGTTCTCAATTATCAGGCCCATATGTCCAGATACATTTTGACTCTTCTTTCCCAGGCCTGTCAGGTAATTTCTGATCTCCCAGACTCTGAAGGGAAGACTTCTGATCTTTCCCTGTTGGGTACCTCATCCCAGGTGGCTTTCCATTCCATTAAGTGTAGTTATGCTGGAGCAGATGCTTCCTCAGTGAATGCAACCTTTGGTTCTGTGATGAAGTGATATTAATGCTAAGTTGATGGCTGCTTTTCTGGGCAACAAAGACATGTTAGGTGAAGCTGCTGCTGATTTAAGCCCCTTCAGGGTAAGTGGAGAGCCTTGCAGGAACTTAAACATGGTTTTGTTTCTTCTGTGCTAAATTTCAGACAAATTACCCCAGTGAGCCAGCCTTTGTTCATAGGCAGTCTTGCCTTCCCCCAGAGGTGAGAAAGGTGGGAGGTGGGCTCCTCTGGCTAAAGCTACACAGACTTCTGTGCTACAGAAGTCACTTTTTCTTGAAAAACAAGTACTGTGTTGACTGTCCTGTTCTTTACAGATACATTCCTCTTTCTTTCCGTCTCACCATTCTTTCCTGTTTGGTTAAAGATTACTCAGGACTCCTGGGTTCTGTCCATTATCTGCTTAGTGTGCATTTCACGGTGAGGAAATCCCTTCCCACATTTGAAAGATCAGTTACAACTAACCAACTCCTACTTGACCCCAGTAAAACAAAACTACTACTGTTCCTCCCAAAGTCCCTCCAACATCTCAAAACCTCCTTTTCAGTCTCTGCTGTAAACAACACTACTATTAAGGTCAAATCTCACACTAAACCTCTCGGTGTTTTTATAGATAAACTTAAATTCAAGATCCACATCTATAACTGCATCAAGAAAAAAAATTTGTCAACCAAACTCGAGCTTACCTACAACAAAATTGTTAGATTTGGCACTAATCTCCTCTATTGCTCACATCACTACTTCTCCTTACCAAAAACTCCACTGGTTAGAACTCCATAATCATCTCCTCCTGTCTCAACTCCTTCTGACACGTACTGTCCTCCATCAACCCACAGCCTGTCCATCTCTATCTACCATCTTCTCTCCTTATGTCCCAAATCAAGAACTTCATAGCTCTGACCAGCACCTCCTTCAAATCACCAAACCTAGTAAAGCTGTAGGAAAAATGCTATATAGCCACTTGGCTCATCTTGGAACCAACTTCCTGTCCATATCAGAACTATCCAAAACCCGTCAAACTCACTGTAAAGGAATGTCTGATTAGCTTCTGGAACTGCCCCTGTAAAGACCCTACCTGAGCTTTCCCTACTCTGCCCCCCCCCCTCTTTCTTTAACCCTGCCTACTCTGCCTCTCCCCCTTTCTGCCACTATTTCTCACTGATACCTATTCCTATCTGTATTCTAGACTCTTCTGCTCTTTGGCTTTTCCCTTCCACCGTACTCCTATCTTCACTTCACTATACTTCTTTATCTCTCCTTCCTCTCTCATTCTCTACCCCCTCCTTTTCTTTTGTACCTTGAGCTCTCTCTGACACCTGTATGCCTCACTACACTCATGCATAGCATAGGTTAGTAATTTTACCATCCAGTGTGTGATTTTCGTGGTTCATCCTGTGCTTGTGTAAGGCACATAATAGTATATTTCTATGTTTCAATTTTTTACAATGCATCAAGAAGAGAAAAATGTATGTATTTTTTGCTGTATGCATCTCCTCTTGATTGTATGTTTAAATGCTTTTATTGATTGTATGTGTAAATACTTTATTGATTGTAAAAATTCTTTGCTGTAATGGAGCTTTTCTCCTCGGGTTTCTGCTGAAAAAAGGCACCTGCTCAGCCAGACCAACCCGGTTAACAAATGGCAAATAAATAAATTTTATGGGCATTCCTCAGCCCACTCGGGAGCAGATGTTCTTCGTGTTTCACTGTTGCAGTCATTACATCTGGGTTATCCTGCTGGCAGGTTGCCCTCAGCCGGCCTGAATTCCAAAGGTTTTGTCCTGCGTCGGCTGCTGTCACCCCTTCCCTGACGTCAGGTCATCAGGGGTGTAAAAGAAGCAACCAATGCCATTTTCTTCAGTCTTTCTTGCCGCGCAGTGCCCGAAGCAGAAGCAGTTCGCTAGTGCCAGTCGGCAGACTCCAGAGATATTCGAGTTCGAATTTCAGATCTGAAGTCTTCTATAAAGCTAAATACTCCAGTGGGGAAACTTTTTTCTTGCTCCAGAACCGATGTCAGAAAAAGTTAATAATTGTATTTCTTGTGGGAAGCAAATACCTCATAAGGACTTTCATTCTTACTGTATTCCTTGCCTAGGCCCTGATCATAACTTTCTGGGTTGTTGGTTTTGTGCTAGATTTGACCAACGCACTGTTAAGCATCTGTATGATTTTGCTTTAAACTACTTTGGACACAGGTTTAATTATCCAGAAATGTCAGAAAGCCATCCAACTACCGGAGTTCACAAAAAACGCAAAGAAAAAGAAAGACAGTCGAGGCCCAAAACTGACGACGAAGCTTCTCCTAAGCCAGTCGCCGGTTCTCAGTGAGGCGCTTTCACAGCCCCTGACTACCGCTACTTTAGAGTCGCAAACCACTACCGACTCCCACGTGGAGTCGGCCATGCCGCTGGAAACTCAAGGTATTGGAGCCTCGGACGCTAATCCTTCAGATGGGTCCGGAGCCGCTGAGCAGGCACCGGCTTCTGAGGGTGTATTCAGACCCAAACATCTATACATTAAACCGACTTCAAAGGCAACGACTAAAGCACCTTCAAAGACAAATAAGCAAACTCGAGACACACGTGGACAGGCCTTCATGCCCAAAAAACAGATGCTCAAAATGGCCGAAGACTTGATTACCTTGATCAGGGGTTCCCATCCCCCTCCTGATAAGCGGCCTAGGCAAGAGACTGACTGAATCTTCAGATCAGGTTTCCATTTCTTCTGATTCTTCTTCTGATCAGGAGTACTCTTTTTTTCCCCCCTATGAGGATTCTGATCCTGAAGACTCCATTCCTTAAGCTTCTCCTCCTGAGGACTATTCTTTTGGGGAAACCTTACATACCATGAGGGAGCATTTCCACTGGGAGAGCCAAGATTTTTCAGAATCTAAAAAGAGGCTCGAGGATTTCCTGTTACTACCTCAGCACAAGCCACTAACCATCCATCCTGTGTTAGACATTGTAGATGATGTGTTTTTAGAGTCCAGCCTTACCCCTGACTCCTTGCCTCAAGCCCCAGTTAAGCCTGACAGATATTGCAGGGTTCCTGACTCACATAAATTCCTTTTTAAAAACCCTGCTGCATACCCAGAAACTATTTCTCAGGGTCCCAAGGGAGTTGAGGCTTCCACTGCAAAAAAAACCCTACCCCTTCTGACAGGGATTCTAGGGCACTGGATAGATGGGGGAAAACGGTTTTACACATCTGCTACCTTGGCTATAAGGGCCTTAAACTGTCAGTTTCATATGCTCAAATAGCACCATTTCTTGGCATTGCTTAAACAGAAAATGTTGTTAAACTCTGAATGTGCAGAAAACAAGGAAATGCAGGATATGTTGCATGCAGCTGAACAAGTTGGAAAGCATACTTTGCAATGTGGATTTGATTCTTTAGAAGCCTCCTGCAGGGCCACAGTTACAGGTTCTGTAATTAGAAGGCATGCTTGGTTAAAGGAACAAAAGATGCACCTTTACAGCATGATACTTCGTTTGGTGTTAAGGCAGAAGAGGTGTTAAAGAAAATGGAGGATAAGGCTAAATCTGTGCAACGGTCAAAGATTTCTTACAAGTACAGCCGCCTAGGTTTAGTAGACACTGGCCAACAAAGAATTGGTCCTTTCCTGTGTCAGACAGACTTCAAAGGGCAGACCTCAGGCGCAAGGTTCATACAGGTCAAAGTAATGGGGTGCTTCTACCTCCAAAAGTGGAGAAGACAAATAACAGCCTTACAGGAAACAGCCCCAATGATTTCCTCCTGCCTGCACCAAGCACTTATTTTCTGGCTGCACCCTTAGCAGGAAAATTAGCACTTTTTTCTCAAAATTGGCAAATTATAACCCAGGACAAGTGGGTTCTAAATATCGTGACACAGAGCTACAAGTTCCATTTCCATACTGCCAAAGGCAAACGGCTGGCCAGATCTGCCAACAAATCAATGGGCAGAGGCACAAAAACAAGTCTCATCCCTCATAGACATGAGGGCCAGTCAACAAGTGCCAGAGCAAGAACGGGGACAAGGATTTTACTCAAGCTGTTCTTGGTACCCAGAAAGGACAAAGCCTGGAGGCCAATACTGGACCTATCGATTCTGAACACATTCCTGGATATACCAAAATTCAAAATGTTGACTTTGCAGCAGCTTCTGCCCATGCTGGGCAAGAACGCTTGGCTTGTAACTTTAGACCTAAAAGAGGCATACCTGCAAATACAAGACAAATATGCAGAAGATGCCTCAGATTCAAAGCTGGCTCAATGCATTACCAATTCTCTGCACTGCCCTTTGGCTTATCTACTGCACCCAGGGTCTTTATAAAGTGCCTGGCACCAGTAATTGCATTCTGCAGACTAAGAGGAATACAAATGTATCCTTACTTGGACAACTGTCTCATTCAAGCAGAGAACAAGGACATCCTTCTACAGCATCTGGCGTTTGTGAAAAAGCTTCTAACATGCCTAGAGTACACAGTCAACGAAAAGAAATCAAAACTAGTACCCTCAAGAGATAATATTCCTGGGTGCAAGCTTAAATACAACTGCCCAGATGGCTTATCTCATGCCAGACAAACAAAGGCAACTGACTACCTATTTCAAAATGTTAGCAACAAAGGCCCAGTTATCTGCAAGAAAAATTCTGCAGGCTTTGGGCTTCATGGCATCCTGCATCCTACTAATTCCATATGGAAGACTGCATATGAGGAAACTTCAGTGGTACCTAAAAAGTGTTTGGACTCAACATTGCCGCAGCCTGGAAACTATAATTACTCTCATTCCCTGCCTGCGACAGGAGTTTTGATGGTGGACAAAGGCTTGTCACCAAAACAAGGGACAGCCATTCATATTACCCCCAGCCAGGCACACACTGACAACGGATGCATCAGATTATGCTTCTGGGGCCCACATGGCAGGAAGATGCATTCAGGGAACATGGACCTCAAACCAAATGCATCTACATATCAATCAAAAAGAGATGCTAGCTGTTCAAAATGCCCTGACAGCCTTCAAGGACCTACTTCATCCAGGACAACTGCTGATAAAGACAGATCACACCACGGTCATGTGGTACATAAACAAGCAGGGGGGCACACATTCTTACCCCTTTGCAGACTAGCCATGACTTTGTGGAACACAGCATTGACTTACCAAGTACATCTGCAGGCACAATTCCTGCCAGGAAAGAAAAATACTCTGGCAGACGAACTAAGCAGAAACCTCATGGATCCCCATGAGTGGCAGCTGGATCCACACGTCTTCAGCATGATAACAAGGAAATGGGGATGCCCGGACATAGATCTGTTTGCTTCCCCTCACAACTACCAACTAAAGAGATTCTGCACAAGGATTTATCACAGACAAGCATGGAAAGTGGACGCCTTATCCTTCAGCTGGAAAAACCTATCAGTATATACCTTTCCCCCTCTGCCTCTCCTCCCCAAGATACTCCTAAAGGTCACACAGGAAAAGTCAAAGATGATACTGATTGCACCAGACTGGCCCCACCAGCACTGGTACCCAATATTAAGGGGCTTGTCTCAATGCCTAGTTTGGACCTTACCTCACGTACCACATCTACTGTCCCAGCAAAACAATCAGATCCTGCACAGCCAACTCAGGACTTAAAACCTGGCAGCATGGCGGATAAGATAGTTATACAAACCACACCTCTCAGCAAAGCTGTGATGGATGTCATTTTGGAAGCCAGAAGGCCTAGTAATAGAAAATCTTATGCTGGAAAATGGAAGAGATTCTGTGCTTGGAACCAGGCACAAAGAACAGATACAGCTGTGCCAAATGTTCCTCAGATTTTACAATACTTAACTGAGATGCTGGACAAAGGCCAATCTTTCTCATCTATTAAAATTCATGCCTCTGCCATTTCGGCTCATTGCAATGCAGAGCCACCAATCTTTTCTCATCCCTTATTAAAGCAGTACCTCAGAAGAGCCAAAAATTTAAGGCCTCCAAGGAGATCACCAATGCCTGCATGGGACCTCAACTGTGTCTTGGAAAAACTCACCCTGCCTCCTTTTGAGCCAGCTTCTACTGCTGATATAAAGTTTTTATCTTGGAGAACAGCTCTGCTCCTAGCAATAACTTCTGCAAGACGAGTTTCAGAACTGCAGGCACTCATGGCTGTGGAACCTTTTATCATTTTTTATCCGAACAGGGTCTCCCTGAGGACAAACCCAACATTTATGCCTAAAATGGTATCCAGTGTGGCTATTAACCAAACCATTCATCTGCCAACTTTTTATCCAAATCCACAGAACAAGGGGGAAAGAATTCTGCATTATTTGGACATACACAGTCAGCTTAGATTCTACTTGGACAGAACCAAAGTTTTCAGAAAGTCAGAGCAGTTACTAGTGGCATATGCTGCAGGATCACAAGGAAGGGCTATCTCAAAGCAGACTATTTCAAAGTGGATAGGCCACTGCATTCGGTACTGCTACTTGTACCATGGCAAGCCAGTGCCTAAGGGCATTAGACCACATTCCACCAGAGCTGCAGCCACTTCAGCAGCCTTTCTCAGGGGAGTACCAACCAAGGACATTTTAGAGGCAGCTACTTGGAGTTCATTGCACACCTTTACAAAGCACTATCATCTGCCACTCTATTCTAAGTCCAGGGCAGGCTTTGCCACTGCAGTTCTGCAGGGTCTCATAGCCGCTCCTAATGCTGTTTAGCTCCAGCCTCCCAACCATAGCTTTGGGAATCTCCCAAATGTACTGACTGCAACAGTGAAACATGAAGGACATAGTACAGTTGTGTACACTTACCATAAATGTAGATGTTCGAGTGTATTCACTGTTGCAGTCCAGGTTACCCACCCGCCATCCCCCCTTTTCTTCTGATGGAACCTATCTTTCCTTCTCTGATTTATACAGCCTATGTGGTGTATTTGCTTATAGATGAAGGTAAAATTTATATTGCTGCATTTATTGAGGTATATATATATATATATATATATATATATAAAGTTTGACTACCCTTTTAGGGGGCCCCTGACATCTGGGGCAAGAAAAACTAAAGAAAATGGCATCGGCTGCTTCTTTTATACCCCTGACGACCTGACGTCAGGGAAGGGGTGACAGCAGCCGACGCAGGACCCAAGACTTTGGAATTCAGGCTGGCTGAGGGCAACCTGCAAGCTGGATAACCCAAATGTAATGACTGCAACAGTGAATACACTCGAACATCTACATTTATGGTAAGTGTACACAACTGTACTTTGCCCTTCTTTCTAGGAGTGCTTCAGGATCTCTTGTCTCTGGGAACTGTTCAGGAAGTTCCAGTTCCCCAAAGCAGTAAGGGGTTTTACTCCTGAATATTTTTGGTGCCCAGGAAAGAGAGCAGTTGGAAACCTATTCTGGTTCTCTCTCATTTAAATGCCTTTCTGAAGGTGTTCTCTTTTCAATTGTTGTCCCTTCAGACTTTGTTCCCTTTCTACTTACTCAGGCTTATCTGGTATTTCTAGACCTCAAGGATGCTTATTTTCATATCCTGATTCATCCCCTTTTCAGGAAACTTTTACATTTCTCTGTTGCTTTCTGGCATTTTCCGTTCTCTGCTTTGCCGTATGGCTTTTCTACTGCCCCAAGGGTATTCACCAAATGCCTAGCTCCTGTGATTGCTTTTTGCAAACTAAGGGGGATCCAAGTTTTTCCCTACTTGGGCGACCTTTTGTTTCAAGTATCCTTTCCGGAAACTTTGTTGCAAAATCTTCATTGTGCTGTTTTCCCTTCTGCAAATCCTGAGGTTCACTATAAGTTTCAAAAAAGTCCTTCCCAACTCCTCTCAGGATCATGTCTTTCTGGGGTGCAGGATCCAGACTGCTCCTATGCTGGCATCTCTGCCTTCTCTCTAGGCCCTAACTCTCATTTCCTTTTTTCACTTCCTTCTTCTTCTGGCTTCTGTAACAGCCAGGGAATTTCTGAGAACTATGGGGTTCCTGGCTTTCACCATTCCTAGGCTGCCTTTTGCCAAATTCCACATGAGAAAATTTCAGTAGTTTCTAAATTCCGGTTTGGCTTCAGCATTTTCCCATGCATTTTTATTTCCTCTTCTTCTTTGTCTCATGCAGGAACTTCAGTGGTGGATTCAGCAATTGACTCTCAATACAGGGTTTGCTTTTAATCCATGCTGTTCACAGACTCTTCAGATGGATGGGGAGCAATGTTTGGCTCCCTAAAGGTGCAGGGAGTCTGGTTGCCTCATCAACAGAAAGACTACATTGGTGTCAAGGAGATGACAGCTCTTCTGCTAACTCTTCAGACCTTTCATCCTTTCTTCTCCCCAGGACCTCTCAAGGTATTTACAAACAGTGATATGTAGTATGTAAACAAACTGGGTGGGGGGAACAAGGTCTTTGCCTGTTGGCACTCCGTGTGGGAACTAGCTATCCAGTATCAAGTGATACTTCAAGCAGTTCACATTCCCTCAGGTCAAAACATTGTGGCATACTCTCTGAGCAGACCCATGACTCAGTCCCACGAATGTATGCTTCATAGGGATGCGTTTCTTGACATTGTCCACCAGTGGGGTACTCCTCAAGTGGGTCTTTTTGCCTCCCCTCTGAACAGACAACTTCCTGTATTTTGTGCCGGAGTCCCAGGTCCTTTGGTTTGGAAGGTGGACACCCACTCTTTCTTGGAAGGGGATGTTTCTTTATGCCTTTCCTCCCCTTCCATTCATTCCAAAAGTCCTATTCAGAGTACATCATTATGTTCCTAAAATCTTGTTGGTGACTCCCTTTTGGTTGAGACAGCATTGGTTTCTGCTTCTTCTGCATTTAGCCAAGGGCAGTTATCACAAGTTACCTCACAGGGTGGACCTACTTGTACAAGACAAGGGATCTCTCATCCATCCCCACCTGTCCACTCTTCAACTGACACTGGGTGATAGGATTTTGATTCCACATAGACACCATTTTTCTGATGACATGTAGAGTTCTGCAGGAGGCCAGGAAACTGACTACTAGGAAATCCTACTTGTCCAAATAGAGGAGGTTTTCTGTTTGGTGTCTTTCTCGTAACATGGATCCACTTTCAGTGGATGTTTCTTTTGTTCTCTCTTACCTGTGTGGACTGCTCAATGCTGGGTTGGCTTATTCTTCTGTTAAGGCCTACTTATCAGCTATTTCTGCTCATCTGACTTTATCACCTCCTTTATCTTCTAGATTTGAAGCTAAACAATTCCTTAAAGGTGTCTATATTGGTTCTCCCACAAAGCCTGTTACTCCTCCCTGGGATGTTAATTTTGTTTTTGAAAAAATGACCCAGGCTCCTTTTGAGCCTGAAGCTGCGGCTTCCTTGCAACATTGCTCTTGTAAGGCAGTACTGCTGTTAGCCCTTACTTCTGGCAGACGAGTATCTGATCTGCAAGCTCTTATGGCTTGTCCTCCTTTTTTGGTGTTTCATAAGGACAAGGGTGTCACTTCATACTAATCCTTTATGCCCAGGATGGTGAATGAGTTCTCCCTTAATTAGTCTATTTATTTGCAATCTACCAGTAAGAAGGTGCTGCACACATTGGATGTGCGTAGACAACTTAGATTTTATTTGGAGTAGACTAAGCCTTTTTGTAAATCTGATCAGATCTTTTCTTTTCATCCTAGGTCCTTAGGATTGGCTGTATCCAAGCAAACTATTTCTTCTTGGATTTCTAAAGCCATTTCTTTTTGTTATACCTTTCATGGTAAGAGCCTTCCTCCTTCTGTTAAGGCTCATTCTACTAGAGCTGTGGCTTCTTCTAATGCTATTCTTGAGGCAACTGTCTGGGTTTCTGTGCATACTTTTATCAAGCACTACAAGTTAGATGGAATTTCCAGAGCTAGAGCTAGTTTTGCTAGGACAATCCTTCATGAGTTCCTAGAGAGCTGCGATGGTCCTTCCTCCTTCTCTAGCTTCGGCACTCTACCTATTGTAATGAATACTGCAAAAGTGAAATGGAAGGACATAGTGCAGTTGTGTAAGATCTTAACCTAGCAGTAGATGTCCTTCTCTTCACTGTTGCAGTATTCACTCCCTTCCTCCCTCCTCACCCTGGTCCTTCTTTTGGATGCACTGATTATGGCTATTCTCTTTGGAATAGTATTCCTAATGGGGCTGTCACTTGAGGATGGTATGTCCTGATGTCACCTTTATGTCCTATGCTGTGCGAAGAGCATACGTGTGATGTACAGCATACCTTAAAGGAACCTAAAGGCTTTGGTGTACTGGTTGGACTTTGTGTTGCCCTTGGCAGGGGATCCCTGTTGTAATGAATACATCAACAGTGAAGAAAAGGAGATCCACTGTTACTGTAAGATCTTACACAACTGTACTTTGTCGTCAGGGTATACTTGTCTACCATTGTTACTTTTTCTGTCTGTCATATGATTGAATTCTTATGTCATGTATGATAAAGTGAACGAGTTCAAAAGGCTTTGGTATACTGGCCGGACTTCGGGCCGCCTTTTGAAGGGGATCCTTAGTGTAATGAATACAGCAACATGAAGAGAAGGACATTTACTGTTATGGTAAGATGTTCTTTGTGTTTCACTGTTGTAGTCATTCCATTTGGGTAATCTGCTGGCAGGTTGCCCTCAGTCGGCCTGAATATCAAAGTCTTGGGTCCTGCGTCGGTTGCTGTCTCCTCTTCCATGACGTCAGGTCGTTAGGGGTACAAAATATGCAGCCGACTCCATTTCCTTTAGTATTTCTTGCCTCGCGGTGCCCGAAGCAGAAGCAGTTTGCAAGTGCCGGTCGGCAGACTCCTGAAATTTTCGCATTCAAGTTTCAGAACCGAAAGTCTTCAATTAAAACTAAGTACCCCGTTGGGGAAACTTTTTCTTGCTCCTTACCGATGTCAGTAAAAGTTAATTGCGTTACTTGTGGGAAGCATATACCTCAAGGATTTTCATTTGGACTGTATTCCTTGCCTAGGCCCAGATCATAACGTGCCTTACTGTCGGTTTTGTGCTAGATTTAACCAACGCAGTATTAAGCGTCTGTATATCTTTGCTTCAAAATATTTTGGAAACAGATTTAATTACCCTGAAATGTTATCGGATAACAATCTGTCTACCGGAGTTCACAAAAAATGCAAAGAAAAGGACAGAGACAGACCATCGAGGTCCAAAATCGATGAAGCTTCTCCTAAGCCAGTCACCGGTTTGCCGGTACTCAGTGAGGCACTTTCGCAGTCCCTGATACCCGCTACTTTCGAGTCGCAGGCCTCTACCGAGACCCATGTGGAGTCCAGCATGCTGCGAGATTCTCAGAGTATTGTACCCTCGTATGTCTCTCCCTCGGATGGGTCCGGAGCCGCTGAGCAGGCACTGGCTTCTGAGGGTGTTTTGAGGCCTCAGAATTTCTATATAAAATCAACGCCAGCTTTAAAAACAAAGACAAAAGCAACTTCTAAGGCTAAAAAAACTGACGCACGAGCCATGTGCTCAGGCCTCTATGATCAAAATGGCTGAAGACTTAATTACCTTGATCAGGGGTTCCCAACACCCCCCCCCCCCCCATAAGAGGCCTAGACAAGATACTGATTATTATGAATCTTCAGATCAGGTTTCTATTTCTTCTGATTCCTCTTCTGATCAAGAATTTTCTGTACCACCCTATGAGGATTCATATGCAGAGGAATCCATCCCATATGCATCTCTTCCTGAAGATTATTCTTCTGGAGAAACCTTGCATACTTTGAGGGAACATTTTCATTGAGAGAGTCAAGATTTCTCAGAATCAAAAAAGAGACTTGGGGATTTCCTTCTTCTTCCTCAGCATAGGCCTTTGGCCATATCTCCAGTACTGGACGTTGTTGATGATGTGTTTTCGGAATCAAGCATGGTTCCAGATTCCCTACCCCTCCGGCTCCTAGTAAGCCAGACATTACAGGGTTCCTGACTCCCACAAATTTTTATTCAAAAATCCTGCTGCTGACCCTGAAACTATCTCACAGGGTCTCAAAGTTCTAAAGGCCTCAACAGCTAAGAATCCTACCCCCTCTGATAGGGATTCCAAGGCGCTGGATAGAAGGGGAAAGAAGGTTTATACGTCTGCAACCTTGGCAGTTAGGGCCTTAAACTGCCAGTTTCATATGCTTAAATATCAATAGCATGTTATGGGATTATTGAAACAGAAAATGTTTATTTCTGAATGTGTGGAAAATAAAGAATTACAGGAATTATTGCATGCAGCAGAACAGTTTGGAAAGCATACTTTGCAATGTGGTTTTAATTCCTTGGAGGCCTCCTGCAAGGCTGCAGTTACTGGATCTGTGATTAGAAGGCATGCCTGGCTCAAGGAGCAAAATCTGCCTGATCATGTTAAAGCTAAATTGTTGGATGCACCTTTACAGCAGAATACTCTCTTTGGTAATAAGGCAGAAGAGGTTTTAAAGAAAATGGAAGACAAAGCTAAGTCTATGCAAACTGTTAAAAGACTTCTTACAAGTGCAGCCACCAAGATTCAGTAGACACTGGCCTACAAAACATTGGTCCTTTCCTGTGTCCGACAGAGCCTCATGGGGCAAATACAGGCGCTCAAAAGGCTCTAGATACCAATCACAGGGTTCTTACAGGTCAAACCAATGGGGTGCCTCTACCTCCAAATCTGGAGGAAACAAAGCACAGCCCTACAGTAAACAGTCTCAATGACCTCCCTCTGCCATCACCAAGCACTTATCTTTTGGCAGCCCCCTTAGGGGGAAAATTAGCACTTCAGGGAAAATTAGCACTTCATGCTCAAAATTGGCAGTTAACCCAGGGCAAGTGGGTATTAAACATAGTATCCCAGGGATACAGATTTCATTTCCATACCTTGCCAATTCCAAACAGTTGGCCAGATCTGCCACAAAATCAGTGGGCAGAGGCACAGAAACAAGTTACTTCCCCCATGGATATGGGGGCTATTCAACCAGTACCAGAACAGGAAAAAGGGCAAGGGTTTTACTCGACTGTTCCTGGTACCCAGAAAAGACAATGCCTAGCGACCAATACTGGATTTACCGATTTTGAACACATTCTTGGACATCCCAAAATTCAAAATGCTGACTTTGCAACAGCTTCTGCCCATGCTGGGCAGGAACGCTTGGCTAGTGACTCTAAACTTAAAAGAGGCATACCTGCATATCCCAGTAAGGGAATCATGCAGAAGATACCTCCGCTTCAAGGCTGGTTTTATGCATTACCAATTTTATTTTATTTTATATATATATATATGTATATTTATATTTATGCATATTTCTTTAACAAGTGATATATTCATTTTTGATTGATTAATTGTTTAATTAACATGATTCATTGTGTGAGGTGTGTATTTATACTGGTTTGTACTTTACAACATTATTCCATGTGAAGGCGAAGGACGAGGTACCAGAATCCAGTAAAGAAATTATTCTTTATCCAGTTTGTGCTGCTTCTTTTGTTTTTTGTGCAGGTTTCAATTTCCTCAGATTCTTCTGAGGAACAGGATTATACTTTTCCACCTTATGAAGACTCTGATGCTGAAGACTCTATTCCCTCAGTATCTCCCACTGAAGACTACTCCTTTGGGGAAACTTTACATGCCATGAGGGAACATTTCCACTGGGAAGGCCAGAACTACTCTGATTCTAAGAAAGGGCTGAGAGTTCCTTTTATTACCCCAGCACAGACCTCTTGCTATCCTTCCAGTTTTAGATATTGCGAATGTTTACTTGGAGTCTAGTCTAAATCCAGACTCTCTACCTCCTGCTCCAGCCAAACCAGACAGATACTACAGAGTACCTGACTCACACAAATTCCTTTATAAAAGCCCTGTGGCTGACCCAGAAACAATTTCCCAGGGTCCTAAGGGAGCTAAAGCTTCTATGGCTAAAAGTCCTGTGCCCTCTGAAAGGGATTCCAGAGCCCTAGATAGATGGGGAAAGAAAATATACACCTCAGCAACTCTGGCTATGAAAGCATTAAATTGTCAGTTTCACATGCTGAAATATCAGCAATTCCCAATGTCTCAAAGTAAAAAATGAGCACATGTACTGAACAGTCTGAATTCAAGGACATGCAGGATCTGTTGCATGCAGCTGAACAGGTGGGCAAACATACTTTACAATGCAGATTTGATTCATTGGAAGCTTCCTGTAGAGCAGCTGTTACTGGCTCTGTCATACGTAGACATGCTTGGTTAAAAGAACAGACCCTTCCTGATCATGTTAAAGCAAAATTATTGGATGCACCTTTACAGCAGGATGTATTATTTGGTGTCATAGCAGAAGAGGTTTTAAAGAAAATGGAGGATAAGGCAAAGTCTATGCAGACGGTCAAGGATTTTTTGCAGGTACAACCCCCTCGTTTCAGCAGAAATTGGCCAACAAAAAACTGGTCCTTTCCAGCTTCTGACAGATCACAGAGGGGCAAATACAGATGCCCAAGGGGCAGAGGTCAGTCACAAGGCCCTTACAAACCTCGCCAATGGGGTACTGCTACCCAGAAAGGAGGAGAAGACAGGCCCCAAGCTAGCAGAAGACCAACACAATGACTCAATCCTCAAACTACCAAGCAAATCTCTCCTGGCAGCTTCCCTGGGAGGAGAATTAGCATTTTTTGCAGACAACTGGCACATCATCACAAAAGACAAATGGGTACTAAACATTGTCTCTCAAGGATACAGATTCCACTTTCATACCTTACCAAGGATAAAAGGAATGCCAAACCTGCCACCAAATCAATGGGCAGAGGCACAAAAACAAATTACAGCTCTCATGGACATGAGAGCCATTCAACAGGTACCTACACAGGAGCAAGGACAAGGATTTTACTCAAGACTCTTTCTAGTCCCAAGAAAGGACAAAGCATGGAGACCCATTCTGGATCTTTCAATTTTGAACACCTATCTGCATGTACCAAAATTCAAGATGATGACACTACAGCAGCTTCTTCCCATGCTGGGCAAGAATGCTTGGCTAGTAAAGTTGGACCCCAAGGAGGCATACCTGCAAGTCCCTATCAGACAAAATTGCAGAAGATACCTCCGCTTCATTACAGGTTCAACGTATTATCAATTCTCTGCACTGCCCTTTGGCTTATCTACTGCGCCCAGGGTATTCACAAAATGCCTGGCACCAGTAATTGCATACTGCAGATAGAGGAATTCAAATATACCCATACCTGGACGACTGCCTTATTCAAGCAGAAAGCAAGGACATTCTTTTAAAGCATCTGGCATTTGTCAAACACCTCCTAAGTTGCCTAGGGTACACAGTAAACGAAAAGAAATCAAAACTAGTGCCCTCACAAAACATAATATTCCTGGGTGCCAGCTTGAATACAACGGCCCAGATGGCTTATCTCACGCCAGACAAGCAACAGCAGCTAACTCAATATTTCAAAATAATGGCAACAAAGACCCAACTCCCTGCAAGAAAAATTCTGCAGGCCTTGGGATTCATGGCATCTTGCATACTACCAATACCATTTGCAAAACTGCATATGAGGAAATTACAATGGTATCTGAAAAGCGTATGGACTCAGCACAACCACAGCTTGGAAACAATGATACCACTCATTCCCTGCCTTCAACAGGAGTTTCTATGGTGGGCACAGGCATGTCACCTCAACAGCCTTTCACCTTGCCCACAGCCAGGCAAACTATGACAACAGATGCATCGGACTATGCCTGGGGAGCACACATGGCAGGACAGTGCATTCAGGGCAAATGGACTACAGATCAGCGGCATCTGCATATCAATCAAAAAGAAATGCTAGCAGTACAGAATGCCCCAACAGCTTTCAAGAACCTCTTACACCCAGGACATCTAATAATAAAGACGGACAATACCACAGTAATGTGTTGCATAAACAAGCAAGGGGGCACACACTCCTACCCTCTATGCAGGCAAGCAATGACCTTGTGGAACACAGCACTGTCTTACCAGGTTCAATTACAAGCACATTTCCTGCCAGGAAAGAAAAACACATTGGCAGACGACCTAAGCAGAAACATCATGGATCCACATGAGTGGAAACTAGATCCACAAGTATTTGCAATGACAGCTCAAAAATGGGGACGCCCAGACATAGATCTGTTTGCAAGCCCCCAAAACTACCAACTTCAAAAATTTTGCACAAGGACATTCCATCCACAAGCTTGGAGAGTGGATGCCCTCTCAATCAGTTGGAAAACATTTACAGTGTATGCCTTTTCTCCACTGCCTCTTCTAGCAAAGGTACTGCTGAAAGTTAGATTAGAGAGGCCACAAATGACACTCATTGCACCAGACTGGCCACGCCAGCATTGGTATCCAATTCTAAGGAACATGGCCCACAGCCCACCATGGATTTTACCACAGATTCTACACAGCCAGCTCAAGACTTTAAACCTGACTGCATGGCAAATTACGTAAACAACCAGCCAACACCTCTACCCAAAGCTGTTATGGATGTCTTTCTGGAGGCCAGAAGGCCCAGCACCAGGAAAACCTATTCAGACAAATGAAAAAGATTTTGCGCCTGGAACCAGGCTAAAGGCCAAAATCCACTGGATCCAAACATTCCTCATATTCTACAATATTTGACTGAGATGTTGCACAAGGGACTTTCCTTTTCATCTGTTAAGATCCACACCTCAGCAATTTCAGCTCATTACAACACGGATCCTCCTTTATTCTCACATCCACTCCTAAGACAGTACCTCAGAGGGGCTAAGAACATAAGACCGCCAAGGAGAGCACCAACACCTACTTGTGACCTCAACTTTGTTCTGGAAAAGCTTACACTGCCGCCCTTTGAACCAGCTTTTTCAGCTGACTTAAAATTTCTTTCATGGAAAACTGCCCTGCTACTAGCAATAACCTCAGCTAGAAGAGTCTCAGAGCTGCAGGCACTAATGGCAGTGGAGCCTTTCCTCATTTTTCATCAAGACAGAGTTTCTCTACGAACTAACCCTTCCTTTATGCCAAAGGTGGTATCCAGTGTGGCCCTTAACCAAACCATTCATTTGCCCACCTTTTTCCCAAATCCCCAGGACAAAAGAGAAAGACTCCTGCACTCTTTGGACATTCACAAGCAATTACGGTACTACTTGGATAAAACTAAGGCTTTCAGAAAAACTGACCAGCTCTTTGTAGCCTATGCTACAAGATCACAAGGAAAACCTATCTCAAAACAGACCATTTCTAAATGGATAGGACATTGCATGCGTTTCTGCTACACTCATCATGGGAAACCGGTACCTGCTAACATTATTTCCCACTCCACAAGGGCTACAGCTACATCAGCAGCCTTTCTCAGGGGAGTACCAACCAAGGATATTCTGGAAGCTGCAACTTGGAGTTCAGTGCACACCTTCACCAAACACTATCACTTACCTCTATATTCTAAGACTAGAGCTAGTTTTGCAGGGCCTACTAGCTTCTTCTAACCCTGCTTAACTCCACCTTCCATCCTTAGCTTTGGGATTCAACCCAAGTGTGATGACTGCAGCAGGGTAACACGAACATAGTACAGTTTTGTACCTACCATAAATGTAGATGTTCGAGTGTTCACCCTGCTGCAGTCCAGTTTACCCTCCCTCTATCCCCTCTGTACTAGCTGAACTTATCTATACCACTCTATCCTATACAACCTCTGTGGTGTATTTGCTTGTGCCTAAAGGTATTGTTTTATTTTTATCTAGCTATATATATATATATATTTTGCCTACCTATTGGGGGCACCTGACATCTGGGGCAAGAAAAACTGAAGAAAATGGCGTTGGATGCCTCTTATATACCCTGGCGCACTAGCTGGACCAAGACTTTGGAATTCAGGCCGACTGCGAGACCGCCTGATGGCAGGATAACCCAAGTGTGATGACTGCAGCAGGGTGAACACTCGAACATCTACATTTATGGTAGGTACAAAACTGTACTGTACTTCGTGTTTCACTGTTGCAGTCATCACATTTGGGTTATCTGCCTGCAGGTAGCCCTCAGCCAGCCTGAATACGAGAGTCTTCGGATTTCTGCGTCGGATGCTGTCGCTTCTTCCATGACGTCAGGGGTATAAAACATGCAGCCGACACCATTACATCAGTCTTTCTTGTCATGCGGTGCCCGAAGCAGGAGGAGTTCGGAAGTGCCGGTCGGCTGACTCCTGCAATTTTCATTTTTGAGTTTCAGACCTGAAGTCTTCAAAAAGATAAGTACCCCGTTGGGGATCCTTTTTCCTTCCCCTAACCGATGTCAGAAAAAATTAACAGTTGTCTTGCCTGCGGAAAGCAAATACCTGATAAAGATTTTATTCTTACTGCGTCACCTGTTTAGGCCCAGACCACGACGTCCCTCGCTGTCGGTTTTGTGCCTTGTTCAATGCCCAGACTATTCGACGTCAGGCTATTTTTGTAGCGAAATACTTTCGTTCTCGATCTCCATACTCTGAAATGGCTTTGGTAAGCCATCTGACTACTGCTCTTCCAAAAAAACGTAAAGATAAAGACAGTGACAGACCGCATTCGCAGCCCCTGATACCAGCTACTATAGATTCGCAGGCATCTACTGAGACCCATTTGGAGTCCGGTATGCTGTGAGATGCTTCTTCGACTATGGAAACTGCGGATGTCTCTACCTTGGATGGGTCCAGAGCTGCTGTGCAGGCACCAGCTTCTGAGGGTGTTTTCAGGCCTACCGATTTTCATATTAAACCGACGACTTCGTTTCAAGCTAAGAATACCGAATTTCTCAGGCCTAAAGCTTGCACTAAACCTAGAAAACCGATGACCAAAGCGCATTCTCAGGCCTGTATGCTTCAAAAACAAATTATTAGAATGGCTAAAGACCTTATTACATTAATTAGGGGAAGCCACCAGCCTTCCCCCTATGAGACCTAGAACTGATTTTCTTTCTGATTCTTCTGATCAGGAATCTGATATCTCTGTTCCTTCTGACTACTAGGATTTGCCCTTATCTACTTATAAGGATTCTTATGCAGAGGATTCCATTCCCTCTGCTTCCCCTCCTGAAGATTTTTCTTTTGGTGAAACCTTGCATACCCTTAGGAAGTATTTCTGCTTGGGAAAGCCAGGACTATTCCCAGTCCAAAAAGAGACTTAGGGGATTTTTAAACCTGCCTCAACACATTCCTCTAGCTATCCCTCCTGTTATGGAGATTGTAGATTGTTTTCTTGGAATCCAACCTTACCCCCAATACTTTGCCTCCAGCTCCCAGGAAACCTGACAGGTACTACAGAGTATCTGACTCTTACAAATTCCTTTTCAAGAATCCTACTGCGGATCCAGAGACCATTTCCCAAGGACCAAAAGGCATTAAGGCTACTACTGCCAAAAATCCTTCCCCTTCTGATAGGGATTCTAGGGGTTTAGACAGATGGGGTAAGAAGGTATATACTTCTGCTACTTTGGCCATTAGGGCTTTAAATTGCCAGTTTCATATGTTAAAGTATAAGTAGCATATTATGGGATTAATTAAACAGAAAATGATGTTGATTCCTGACTGTTCTGAACACCAAGATTTACAAGAATTAATGCATTCTGCTGACCAATTAGGTAAACAAACTTTGCAGTGTGGTTTAGATGCTTTAGAAGCATCTTGCAGGGCTGCTGTCACTGGGTCTGTACTTAGAAGGCATGCTTGGCTTGAGGAACAAAACTTGCCAAATCATGTTAAAGCTAAATTACTGGATGCACCCTTAAGCCAAGAGCGCCTTTTTGGCAACAAAGCAGATGAAGTCCTCAAAAGGATGGAGGAAAAAGCTAAATCTATGCAAACTGTTAAAGATTTCTTCAAGTACAGTCACCTAGATTCAGTAGGCATTGGCCTTCCAAGAACTGGTCCTTTCCAGTCCCTTCCAGGCCTTCTCGGTCCAAACCCAGGAGCAGCAGACCGCCAAGACTTCAGTCTCTGGCTATGCACAGATCTAAGCAGTGGGGGGCCCCCACTTCCAAAGCAGGGAGTAGTAAGCCACCCCTTGTGGAAAAAATGGCACAATGATTTATCCTTAACTCTACCAAGCCTTGCTCAAGTACTTTCTCCCTTAGGAAGAAAGCTCGCCCTGCATGCAAAAAACTGGGAATTCATTACCCAAGACAAATGGGTTTTAAACATAATTTCCCTAGGATACAGATTCAACTTCCACTCACTCCCAACCCCAAGTGGATGGCAAGACCTCCCCACAAACCAGTGAGCGGAGGCCCAAAAACTAGTGTTCTCTCTCCTCTGTATCAGGGCTATTCAACCTGTAACAGCAGAACAACGGGGACAAGGTTTTTATTCAAGACTGTTCCTTGTTCCCAGAAAAGAAAACTCCTGGTGTCCTATCCTGGACCTTTCTATTCTCAACACCTTTCTGGTGGTTCCAAAATTCAAAATGCTAACTCTAAAACAGCTTCTTCCTATGCTAGCCAAGGATGCCTGGCTGGCAACTCTAGACTTAAAAGAAGCTTACCTGCACATCCCAATAAGGGAATCCTGCAGAAAATACCTACGCTTCAGAACAGGCTCCATGCACTATCAGTTCTCTGCCCTTACCTTTGGCTTATCTACTGTGCCCAGGGTATTCACAAACTGCCTAGCTCCAGCCATTGCGTTTTGCAGGCAGAGAAATATTTAGATTTACCCATACTTGGACGATAGCCTGATTCAGGCATAGAGTTAGGAATTGCTATTACAACACTTGGCATTTGTAAAGAGACTTGTAACGTCATTGGGGTACACCATCAACGAGAAGAAATCACACCTGTTACCCTGCCAACAGATTGTATTCCTGGGAGCAAACTTGAACACAACTTCCCAGATGGTATTCCTCACTCCAGAGGAACAAGTTCATTTGACAACCTACTTCAAACTACTGGCTACAAAAACCCAGCTATCTGCAAGGAAAATCCTGCAAGCCCTGGGGTTCATGACCTCTTGCATTCTGTTCATTCCATATGCAAGACTGCATATGAGGAAACTTCAATGGTATCTAGAAAGTCTATGGTGTCAGCATTCTCAGGACCTGGAAACAATGATTCCTATCATTCCTTGTCTAAGGGCAGAGTTCCTTTGGTGGGCAGAGGCCTGCTAGCACAACAAGGGACTCCCTTTCACTCTACCTCCTGCCGCCCAAACCCTAACAACAGACGCATCAGACTGTGCATGGGGGCTACCATGGCAGGGCAGTGCATTCAGGGCAATTGGAACCCAAAACAGATGCACCTGCATATCAATCAAAAAGAAATGTTAGCTGTACAGAATGCTCTGACAGCCTTCAAAGACCTTATTCTTCCAGGACAATTATTGGTAAAGACAGACAACACCACAGTTATGTGGTACATAAACAAGTAGGGGGGAACCCATTCCTACCCACTCAGCAGACTAGCCTTGGCTGTGTGGAACACAGCCTTGAGCTGCCAAGTGAACCTGCAAGCACAGTTCCTGCCAGGCAAACTAAATTCACTGGCAGATGACTTGAGCAGAAATCTCATGGACCCACAGGAATGGAAACTGGAACCCAAAATATTCAAGCTCTTGAGGAACAGATGGTGGGACACCAGAGGTAGACCTCTTTGTCTCCCCTCAGAACTACCAATTGAACAAATTCTGCACCAGAACTCCCCACAGTCAAGCTTGGAAAGTGGATGCCCTGTCCTTAACCTGGGAAAGCCTTTCAGTTTATGCCTTTCCCCCTCGGCCTCTCCTCTCGAAGGTTCTACTAAATATCAGTCAGGGCAGGCCAAGGACAATGCTGATTGCACCAGACTGGCCATGCCAGCATTGGTACCCCCTTTTGCGCAGTCTGACAGTGCTGCAACCATGGCACCTGCCTCAGATCCCCTCCCTGCTGTCCCAGCAGGCGGGTCAGATTCTGAACCCTCAGCTTCAAACCCTGAACCTAGCAGCCTGGCTAATTCCCTGAGCTCACCTCTGCTGGATGTCATTCTTGAGGCAAGGAGGCCTAGTACTAGAAAATCCTTTTCAGAAAAGTGGAAAAGATACTATTCCTGGAAGTCAGGCTCAGTGGATGGGCCCAACGGTGCCCATCTTACCTCATATTCTAGATTATTTAACAGAAATGCTCTACAAGGGCCAATCTTTCTCTTAAATTAAGATTCATGCCTTTGCCGTATCATCACATTATAATACTGAGCCATCCCTCTTCTCTCATTTCCTGCTAAAACAATTCCTTAGTGGGGCCAAATATCTAAGACCCCCCCCCCCCAGGCCAGGAGAGCTCCCACTCCAGCCTGGGACCTTAACTTTGTATTGGAAAAACTCACTACCCCCCCCCCCCCCCCCTTTGAACCAGCTGCTACAGCAGAGTTGAAATTTCTTTCTTGGAAAACAGCTTTACGTCTAGCCATCACTTCAGCAAGAAGAGTGACTGAACTGCAGGCCCTCATGGCAGTGGAATCCTTCATTATCTTCCATGCGGGCAGGGTTTCCCTCAGGACTAATCCATCCTTTATGCCCAAGGTGGTATTGTTTAGTGTGGCTCTAAACCAGTCCATTCATTTGCCTACTTTTTTCCCTAATCCTCAGAATAAAGGGGAAATGGATACTGCATTCTCTGCACGTACACAGACATCTTAGATTCTATTTGGACAGGACTAAGCCTCTCAGAAAATCTGACCAGCTGCTAGTTAGCTTTGCTGAAGGGGCAGAAGGGAAGGCCATTTCAAAGCAAACCATTTCCAAATGGATAGCACATTGCATCCATTTCTGCTACAAACGCCATAGAAATCCTACCCCACAGGGGATAACACATTCCACCAGGGCTGCATCTACCTCTACTGCATTTCTCAGAGGAGTCCCTACCAGGGACATCCTGGAAGTTGCAACCTGGAGCTCTGTACATACTTTCAACAAGTATTACCACCTGCCTATCTTTTCTAAGTCCAGAGCTGGATTTGCCACAGCAATCTTACAGGGCCTTATTGCTAGCCCTAATGCTCTTTAACTACCTCCAGCCTTCCTTATCTTTGGGAATCAACCCAAATATGATGACTGTAACAGTGAAACACGAAGAACATATTACAGTTGTGTGCGCTTACCATAAATGTAGATGTTTGAGTGTATTCACTGTTGCAGTCCTGGTTACCCTCCCTCCAGCCCCCTGACTTCTCTTGACTTTTACCTTTCGTCCTATTTTGGCATATATTATATCATGTGTATTTGCTGGGGGTGTTCCGTGCCATATAATTGCTCCCTATTGTGGGGGCACCTGACATCTTGGACTAAAAAAACTGATGTAATGGTGTCAGCTGCATGTTTTATACCCCTGACAACCTGATGTCATGGAAGAAGCGACAGCATCCAACGCAGACTCTGGTATTCAGGCTGGCTGAGGGCTACCTGCAGGCAGATAACCCAAATGTGATGACTGCAACAGTGGATACACTTGAATGTCTACATTTATGGTAAATGTACACAACTATACTTTGTGTTTCAATCTTCATAGGACCAGATTCATTAGGAAGGTAGCCTTACAGAAAGATGCAATCAATTGGTCTATGTTGGGCCAGGCTGTATGGTTACTTAGCAAGATGGTTAATATAACTGCATTTCTCAGGTTTATAAGGATGAAGGTTTGGTTTTGCTGAAACAGCTGAAGGCACATTTGGCAAGGTCTATCTCCACTTCCTCTGTCTTCTTTTCTAGGGCTTCAGTTGATAACATTTGTACTGTACATGCCTTTAGTTCACATTACAAGTTGGATTTGTTTTCCAGGGATAAGGTAGCTTTCGATTTTGCTGTCCTCTGGAATATCTTTCCCTGAAACCACCTTGTGAATGAAGTTCCTGGGGGACTCTGTCCCATCAGTTGAGGAACAGATAAAAAAAAAGACATCAGATAAAAAGTTATGTACTCACCATAACAATGCATCTGTGCTGTCTGCTTCCATCCTTTCCCCTTCCATTTCATGGTAGAGTTTCCTTTTGCCTTCTGGTGTGACCCTGTAGTTAAGTCTGTTGTGCACGACTTCACACACGTGCCTCTTCAGAGCAGATCTCTTATTATATCCATTTGTTTTTTTGCCTGTCTTCTATAGTGATTATTCATACTTTCTGTGAGAGACAAAAATATAAGTATGCATACACAAACGTGTGTATATATGTATATGTGTATATATATATATATATATATATGTGTGTGTGTGTGTGGATTCACTTTATAATCTTGAAATACTGAAATATGGAATTTCAGTATCTCGAGACTATAAAGCCGAAAAATCAAAAACCCGAAACTTTAAAACTGTGAACTTTCAAACCACGAACGTCACACAAACAAAACACTACACACCACAAACACAAATACACCTACCTGCCGACATTTCAAAAAACCAAACCAATGCGCACAAGCACAACATAACTAACACACAAGCAATCTAGCTAAAAGCAGGGGGGAGTAAGTCCACCACTTACCTATACTAACTCTGAGGTTGCACTAAACACACAAGCACATAAAACTCACCACTACACACACACACACACACACACACACACACGCGCGCGCACACACTAACATCCCTACCCAGTATTCTTACAAAAATACCACTTACCTCAAATCCCAACTAAATCCACAAACCGCACATCATGTATGCAAACACAGTGGCGAATGTGACATTTCCGCATTCGCTATTATGCAGATGTTCATCGTGTTTCACTGTAGCAGTCATTACACTTGGGTTATCCTGCTGGCAGGCTACCCGCAGTCGGCCAGAATTCCAAAGTCTAGGTCCGGCGTCGGTTGCTGTCGCCTCTTCCCTGACGTCAGTGCGCAAGGGGTATAAAAGATGCAGCCGACACCATTTTCTTCAGTCTTTCTTGCTGCGGTGCCCGGCAAAGCAGTTCGCAAGTGCCGGTCGGCCGACTCCTGAGATTTTCGAAATTGAATTTCAGAACCGACGTCTTCAATAAACCTAAGTACCCCGTTGGGAAAACTTTTTCTTGCTCCTGACCGATGTCAGTAAAAGTTAACAATTGTATTTCTTGTGAGAAGCAAATACCTCATAAGGATTTTCACTCTTACTGTATTCCTTGCCTAGGCCCTGACCACGACGTTGCTAGTTGTTGGTTTTGTGCTAGATTCAACCAACGCACTATTAAGCGTCGGTTTGATTTTCCTTTACATTACTTTGGCCGAAGGTTTAACTACATAATGCCGTCGGAACAACCGACGACCGGAATTCATAAAAAACGCAAAGACAAAGAAAAGGCCAGGCATCCGAGGTCCAAAACCGACAACGAAGCCTCTTCTAGGCCAGTCGCCAGTTCTCAGTGAGGCACTATCGCAGCCCCTGACACCCGCTACTTCAGAGCCACAGGCCGCATCTGACTCCCACGTGGAGACAACTAGGCCTCTGGAAACTCAAGGTATTGGGCCTGCGGAAAACTATTCCCTCAGATGGGTCCGGAACCGCTGAGCAGGCATTGGCTTCTGAGGGTGTTTCACAGCTTACTATTAAGTCCACTACAGCAGCCAAGGCAAAGTCAAAAACACCATTAAAGACAAGGAAACAAGTACAGCATTCTCCTGGACAGTCAACCATGCCAAAGTAACAGATGCTTAAAATGGCCGAGGACCTAATTACTTTGATCAGGAGTTCCCATCCCCTTCCTTATAAAAGGCCTAGGCAAGACACTGACTGTGACTCTTCAAGTTTCTATTTCCTCCGATTCCTCTTCAGATCAGGGATATTCTCTCCCTCCCTATGAAGACTCTGATGCAGAAGAATCTATACCTTCAGCCTCTCCACCTGAGGATTACTCTTATGGGGAAACCTTGTACACCATGAGGGAGCATTTCCATTGGGAGAGCCAGGATTATTCAGAATCCAATAGAAGGCTCAGAGACTTTCTTTTATTGCCTCAGCACAGGCCCCTTGCTATCCCCCTGTGCTTGATATTGTTGATTATGTTTTCTCTGAATCCAGTTTGTCTCCTGATTCTTTACCCCCTGCACCAGTCAAGTCAGACAGGTACTACAGGGTCCCAGACTCTCATAAATTTCTTTATTAAAACCCTGCTGCTGACCCAGAAACTATTTCTCAGGGTCCCAAAGGGGTTAAGGCTTCCACTGCAAAAAAAACCCTGTCCCCTCTGATAGGGATTCCAGATCTCTGGATAGATGGGGTAAAAACTTTATACTTCTGCTACCTTAGCTGTAAGGGCTTTAAACTGCCAGTTTCACATGCTTAAATATCTACAATATCTAATGTCTTTGTTAAAACAGAAAATGCTTACAAACTCAGTATGTCCTGACAATAAGGAAATGCAGGATTTATTGCATGCAGCTGAACAAGTGGGAAAGCATACTCTGCAATGTGGTTTTCATTAGAGGCTTCATGCAGAGCCGCAGTTACAGGCTCCGGCATTCGAAGGCATGCTTGGTTAAAAGAACAAAGTTTTACCTGATCATGCTAAAGTAAAATTATTAGATGCTCCACTACAGCATGACATTTTGTTTGGTGTTAAGGCAGAAGAGGTGTTAAAAGAAAATGGAGGATAAAGCAAAATCAATGCAGACAGTAAAGGATTTCTTAAAGGTTCAGCCACCTAGATTTAGCAGAAACTGGCCTTCTAAAAATTGGTTCTTTCAGGTGTCAGACAGGCCACAAAGAGGCAGATCTCAGCCCCAAGGCTCATACAGACCTAAACAATGGGGTGCTTCAGCCCTCAATGGAGGAGAAGACAAATTACAACCTTATAGGAAACAGTCCCAATGACTTCCCTCTACAAATGCGAAGCACTTAACTTTTGGCAGCACCCTTAGGGGGAAAGCTAGCACTTTTCTCTCAAAATTGGCACATGATCACCCAGGACAAATGGGCACTGAATATTGTTTCTCAGGGTTACAGGTTTCACTTTCACACCCTTCCAAAATCAAAAGGTATGCCAGACCTGCCACAAAACCAATGGGTAGAGGCACAAAAACAAATTTCTGCTCTCATGGACATGAGAGCTATTCAAAGAGTACCACAGCAAGAACAGGGACAAGGATTTTACTCAAGACATTTCCTGGTACCCAGAAAGGACAAAGCCTGGAGACCAATATTGGACCTGTCAATCTTAAATACTTTCCTGGATGTTCCGAAATTCATAATGTTAACACTGCAGCAACTTCTACCCATGCTGGGCAAGAAGGCTTGGCTAGTTACTTTGGACCTCAAGGAGGCATACCTGCATGTCCCAATCAGACAATCTTGCAGAATATACCTCAGATTCATAGCTGGCTCAATGCATTACCAAGTCTCTGTGATGCCCTTTGGCTTATCTACTGCACCCAGGGTTTTCACAAAATGCCTGGCACTAGTTATTGCATTTTGCAGACAAAAAGGAATTCAAAAATATCCCAACTTGGACGACTGCCTTATTCAAGCAGAGAGCAAGGACATTCTACTAAAGCATCTGGCGTTTGTAAAAAGATTACTAATTTGCCTAGGATACACAGTAAACGAAAAGAAATCAAAACTAGTGCCCTCTCAAGAGATAATATTCCTGGGTGCAAGCTTAAATACAACTGCCCAGATGGCTTATCTCACGCCAGACAAAGGCAACTGACTCATTACTTTCAAATGATGGCAACAAACACCTAGATCCCTGTAAGAAAAATTCTGCAGGCTCTGGGCTTCATGGCATCCTGCATTCTACTAATTCCATATGCAAGACTGCATATGAGGAAGCTACAATGGTACCTAAAAAGTGTTTGGACTCTGCATTGCCACAGCCTGGAAACAATAATAACTATTATTCCCTGCCAGCAACAGGAGTTTCAATGGTGGGCACTGGCCTGTCACCACAGCAAGGGACAGCCTTTCACCTTACCCACAGCCAGGCAGACAATAACAACAGATGCATCGGATTATGCCTGGGGGGCACACATGGCAGGAAAATGTATTCAGGGCACGTGGCCCAAGGAACAAATGCATCTTCACATCAATCAAAAAGAGATGCTATGTGTTCAGAATGTCCTGACAGCCTTCAAGGATCTACTACTTCCAGGACAACTATTACTAAAGACTGACAATACCACAGTTATGTGGTACATAAACAAGCAAGGGGGCACACATTCTTACCCCCTCTGCAGGCAAGCCATGACTTTGTGGAACACAGCACTGACCTATCAAGTACATTTGCAGGCACAATTCCTGCCAGGAAAGAAAAATACTCTGGCAGACGAACTAAGCAGAAATCTCATGGATCGTCATGAATGGAAACTAAATCCACAGGTCTTCAGCATGATAACAAGGAAATGGGGACGCCCAGACATAGATCTTTTTGCCTCCCCTCACAACTGCCAACTACAGAGATTCTGCACAAGAACTTATCACTCACAAGCATGGAAAGTGGATGCTCTTAATCTTCTGGAAAACCCTGACGGTTTATGCCTTTCCTCCACTGCCTCTCCTTCCCAAGGTGCTCCTAAAAGACAAGAGAAGCCAAAAATGATTCTGATTGCCCCAGACTGGCCACGCCAGCTCTGGTATCAAATCCTAAAGAGGTTGTCTCAAGGCCCAGCCTGGCCTTTACCTCAAATTCCTCATCTTCTGACTCAACAAAACAATCAGATTCTGCACAGTCAACTCAGAATCTTAAATCTGGCTGCATGGCAGATAATATAGCCATTCAGACCACACCTCTCTCTAAAGCTGTTATGGATGTCATTTTAGAAGCCAGGAGGCCCAGCACTAGGAAATCTTATGCAAAAAAAATGGAAGAGATTCTGTGCTTGGAACCAGACACAAGGACTCGAACCGCTTGTTCCAAATATACCTCAGATTTTACAATGCCTAACTGAGATGCTGGACAAAGGCCTATCCTTCTCATCAGTTAAGAACCATGCCTCTGCCATTTCTGCTCATTACAATATGGAACTTCCTATTTTCTCTCATCCACTACTAAGACAGGACCTCAGAGGGGCAAAAAAACATAAGACCCCAAAGGAGAGCACTGATACCTGCATGGGACCTAAATTTTGTTTTAGAAAAGCTCACACTGCCTCCTTTTGAGACAGTCAGTACAGCTGATATAAAATTCTTATCATGGAAAACTGCTCTGCTCTTAGCAATAACTTCAGCAAGAAGAGTCTCAGAGTTACAGGCATTAATGGCAGTGGAACCTTTCATCATTTTTCATCAGGACAGGGTTTCTCTAAGGACAAACCCAACATTTATGCCAAAGGTAGTATCCAGTGTGGCACTTAACCAAACCATTCATTTGCCAACATTTTATCCAAATCCCCAGAATAAAGGGGAGAGACTTCTGCATGCTTTGGACATACACAGACAGCTACGCTTCTACTTGGACAAAACAGAAGCTTTCAGAAAAACTGAGCAACTGTTTGTAGCTTATGCTGCAGAATCACAAGGAAAGCCTATCTCAAAGCAGACTATTTCAAAATGGATTGGACACTGCATTCGTTTCTGCTATTCACAGCATGGCAAATCGGTGCCTAAGGGCATTAGGCCACATTCAACCAGAGCAGCAGCCTTCCTCAGAGGAGTACCAACCAAAGACATTTTTAGAGGCTGCAACCTGGAGTTCAGTGCACACTTTCACCAAGCACTACCACTTACCTCTCTACTCTAAATCCAGAGCAGGCTTTGCCACTGCAGTTCTGCAGGGCCTTGTAGCCTCTCCTAATCCTATTTAGGCCCAGCCACCCAACCTCAGCTTTGGAATTCAACCCAAGTGTAATGACTGCAACAGTGAAACACGATGGACATAGTACAGTTGTCTACCTACCATAAATGTAGATGTTCGAGAGTATTGCAGTCCAGGTTACCCACCCACCATCCTCCTTTTCTTTGCTGGGGCTTTCTGTACTTCTCTATTCTATACAACCTATGTGGTGTATTTGCTTGTAGATGAAGGAAATGTTTATTTTAGTACATGCTTTTTGGCATAATTTTTTAGCCTACCTATTTGGGGGCACCTGACATCTGGGACAAGAAAAACTGAAGAAAATGGCGTCGGCTGCATCTTTTATACCCCTGGCGCACTGACGTCAGGGAAGAGGCGACAGCAACCGACACCAGACCTAGACTTTGGAATTCTGGCCGACTACGGGTAGCCTGCCAGCAGGATAACCCAAGTGTAATGACTGCAACAGTGAATACACTCGAACATCTACATTTATGGTAGGTACACAACTGTACTTTTCGCGTAACTGCACTTTCGACTTTATAGTCTCGAAATACTGAAATTCGACATTTCAGTATTTCAAGATTATGAAGTGTAACCTTATATGCGTGTGTGTCTATATATATATATATATATATATATATATAATGTAATATGGGTCTACTTCTGTTTGTCGAAAGCTCGATGTTCTTCTTGTTTCACTATTCCAGTCATTACATATGGGTAATCTGCTGGCAGGTTGCCCTCAGTCGGCCTGATTAACAAAGTCTTGGGTCCTGCGTCGGTTTCTGTCCCTTCTTCCATGACGTCAGGTCGTCAGGGGTATAAAAGATGCAGCCAACGCCATTTTCATCAGTCTTTCTTGCTGTGCCGTGCCCGAAGCAGAAGCAGTTCGAAAGTGCCGATCTGCCGACTCCTGAAATTTTCGTTTTCCAGTTTCAGAACCGAAGTCTTAAACCTAAAGCTAAGTATAGCAATAATGCAGTGGGTACAGCATTCGCCTTACGAGCAGGCATTCCCGGTTCCAGTCCCACTGCAGCACTTTCCATGGCAAATGACGTTATGACCAATATTTAAAAAAATACCGATGTCAGTAAAAGTTAATAATTGTATTACTTGTGAGAAGCAAATACCTCATAAGGATTTTCATTTGTACTATATTCCTTGCCTAGGCCCTGACCACAATGTGCCTTGCTGTCGGTTTTGTGCTAAATTTAACCAACGCACTATTAAGCGTTGGTATATTTTTGCATCTAAATATTTTGGCTCAAGATTTAACTATCCAGAAATGTCGTTGGTTAGCAATCCGACTACCGGAATGCACAAAAAACGCAAAGAAAAAGACAGAGACAGACCATCGAGGTCCAAAACCGATGACGAAGCTTTTCGTAAGCCAGTCACCGGTTCGCCGGTGCTCAGTGAGGCGCTTTTGCATCCCCTGATACCAGCTACCTTTGATTCGCAGGCCTCTACTGAGACCCATTCTGAGTCTGGTATGCCATGAGACACTTTAAGTATTGAACCCACGGATGCCTCTACCTTAGATGGGTCCGGAGCCGCTGAGCAGGCACCGGCTTCTGAGAGTGTTTTCAGGCCTAAATATTTGTTTATTAAACTGATGCCATCTTAAAAACCTAGGCCAAAATCAACTTCTGTGTCTAAAAAACTGACGCTTGGGCCACGTGCACAGGCCCCTATGCCTAAAAAACAAATGATCAAAATGGCTGAGGATTTAATTACCTTGATCAGGGGTTCCCAACCCCCTCCTGCTAGGAGGCCTAGGCAAGTCACTGATTATGAATCTTCAGATCAGGTTTCCATTTGTTCTTATTCCTCTTCTGATCAGGAATTATCTATTCCACCTTATGAAGACTCTGATGCAGAAGAATCTATCCCTTCTGCTTCTTCTCCTGAGGATTTTTCCTTTGGAGAAGCTTTGCATTCCTTAAGGGAACATTTTCATTGGGAGAGTCAGGATATTTCAGAATCTAAAGAGAGGCTTAGGGATTTCCTTCTTCCTCAGCATAGGCCTTTGGCTATACCTCCTGTTCTAGACATTGTTGATGATTTCTCAGAATCCAGCATGGCTCATGATTCCCTGCCAGTACTAGTAAGCCAGCTACTAGTAAGCCAGACAGATATTACAGGGTTCCTGACTCCCACAAATTCCTTTTTAAAAACCTTACTGCTGACCCTGAAACCATTTCTCAGTGTCCCAAGGGTGTTAAGGCTTCTACTGCTAGAAATCCTACCCCTTCTGATAAAGACTCCAGGGCGTTGGATAGATGGGGTAAGAAGATTTACATGCAACCTTGGTAATCGGCTTTAAACTGTCAATTTCATATGCTTAAATATCAGCAGCATGTCATGGGCTTACTTAAACAGAAAATTATGTTGCTTTCTGACTGTGTGGAAAATAGAGTTACAGGATTTATTGCATTCAGCTGAACAAGTTGGAAAGCATAGTTTGCAATGTGGGTTTGATTCTTTGGAGGCCTCTTGCAGGGCCGCTGTAACTGGATCTGTAATAAGAAGGCATGCTTGGCTCAAGGAGCAAAATCTGCCTGATCATGTTAAAGCAAAATTGTTGGATGCTCCTTTACAATAGGACAGTCTATTTGTTAATAAGGCAGAAGAAGTTTTGAAAAAGATGGAAGACAAAGCTAAATCTATGCAAACTGTAAAAGATTTCCTACAAGTGCAGCCACCCAGGTTCAATAGGCACTGGCCTACTAAGAATTGGTCCTTTCCAGTACCCAGCAGAGCCGCTCAGGTCGAACCCAGACACTCCAAAGCCTTCAAGTTTCAGTCACAAGGAACTTACAGAACAAAACAATGGGTTGCCTTCACCTCCAAATCTGGCATTATACTCTATAATGGGTCTAATGAGGGATGAGTACAGTGGGACAATGACCTCCTTTTTTCTGGATGAAAAGCCCTTAGTGATGAGGTGTGCCACATAGAAGGATTTCCTGACTGTTGTGGCAATGTGGTTATCGAAAGTGAGACCACTGTCCACCTGTGTCCCTAAGTCTTTCATCACACTTTCGATGTTTAGTGTCCTGCCACCTATGTGTAATTCATGGGTACATGTTTTTTTCCAAAGGGGATAACTATACATTTCTTGGCATTAAGCTTGATCCCATGGCTCTGGCACCAGGCATCTGTTTCTGTTAGGCCCTTTTGTAGAATATCCACATCATTTGGGGATTCAATAATGGCTCCCAGTTTGCAGTGATCTGCAAACTTTGGTAGCCAGAGTCCCTTAGTGTTGGCCTGTACTTCAGAGAAGTAGATGCCAAACAAGAGTGGTCCCAGGACCGAACCCGGAGGTACTCCACTTGTCACTTGTCTGGAGCTGGATTTGGAGTCAGCTACTTTTACTGTCTGGGTTTTGTCAGTAAGCCAGTTAGCAACCCATCGAGTGACGTAGGGATTTATGCCCAGCTTAGTAAGTTTATCTATGATTCCAGAGTGGGGGATGGTGTCAAAGGCCTTGGCGAGATCCAGATAGGCTGTGTGGACTGCCTTACCCTTGTTCACAGCTCTGGAGACTGATTCGACGAAGTCAGTCAGATTCAGGAGACAAGATCGGCCCTTCACAAACCCAAACTGGGTGGGGTCTAGTGTTTGAAGGTTGCCAATGTCTTTGTTTATAAGTTCCATGATAATGCGTTCCATGCCCTTGCAAATCAGGCTTGTCAGACTGATGGGACGGTAGTTCCCGGGATCCAAGGTAGATCCTCCCTTGTGGAGTGGGATAACTGTAGCCGTGCGCCACTCAGTGGGCACGAAGCCTGAGGTGAGGCTATGATTAAACATGACACTTAGGTGAGGTGCCAGTTCATTTTGTAGTTCATATAGTACACAGCCTGGGATGTCATCTGGTCCCATGGATGCTGTATTCTTAGCTTTGGAGAGTGCGGTTTCTACATGTGTGGCCATGATTATCGGAATTTGGCAATCTTTTGGTATTGAGATGGGCCCTTTAGAGGGTGAGAGTGGGGCGAAGTTGGCACTAAATCGATCTGCCAGGATATTGGCAATATCCTTGGGATCAGTATATTTAATGCCATTCTGTTGTAACTCAGAGCAGATCTGAGCATTGCCATTTAGATTTTTGACATAACTATAGAATGACTTGTGGTTGTCTTTGGAATCTTTGGCAATTTTATTGTCGTAACTAGCTTTTGAGGATTTTATGAGGGATCTCAGCTTCTTACTGAGGCTGGTGAGGGAGTTTTTTGCATCCTGGGATTTTCTTCTTTTTTGCAACAGTTTCTTCCTTCTGTTGTATAGTTTGTTTATAGCAGGAGACCACCAAATTGGCTTCCTTTTTTTGGAGAAGAGCATCTTGGTTCTCTTTGGGATGGCACGATTCATGCACGAGTGGATGTGCTCGTACAGTGCCTTAGTGTAGGATTCTGCAGTCATACTTCCAGATCCTGTCTGCGTGGGTGTTGTGAAGTTTGTCACTTCTGACTTCAGTAGCTTGAAGTTGGCTTTGGAGAAGTTTTTTAAGGAGGTTTCCTTACTGGGGGTGGGGGTGGGATGTGGATGTCAAGGTTGATTTGCTTATGGTCAGACCTGACCAATGAGGGGTGACCACTGGTGTGGAGCATCTATCTCCCATGTTGGTAATGACCAGGTCTAGGATATTGGAGCCCCTGGTGGGACAATGGATTCGTTGATCCAGGGCATTGGAATTTATGAATTCCAAGAACCGTTGGGAAAAGGAGTTGGTACCTGAGTAGTTTTCCCAATTAATGGCAGGGTAGTTGGTGTTTGGTTGTATCTTAATATTTTCCAGTATGTTTAGAAAGGTGTAGTGAGAATCTTGGGGCATGGATGGGGATCTGTAGCAAGCTACAATTTGGATTGCAGTCTTACCTAGTGTTAGTTGCACCTGGAGAATTTCAGATGCATTGTGTTGGGCAACTAGCCTGGAGGTGTGAATATCCTTGGTGAATATGGACACTGCTCCACCTTCAGTGTTTCGGTCCTGGTTTTGTGGCCGAAAAGTGTGGTAAGAATTGTAGCCTGGTATTGCAGGGGTGCTCTCTGGAGCCTTGAACCAGGTCTCAGTTACTGCACAGATATCGATGTTCTCCATTTTTAGGAGTGCCTCGATAGAGTGCATTTTGAGGTTTAGACTTCTAGCATTGAGTAGCATTACCTTCAGATTTTGCCTGCTTCTATTTGTTACGGTGGTGGTTTTATCCTTTGAACCTTGCCTAAAAAAGGCACTATAGGGGGGTGGCAAGAGCTTTAGCCAGTAACCTGAATCCCAGAGGTGACCGGTGCAGACCATCTCTGGCAAAGCATCGTGGTTTGTCGATCATGTCTTCCCAGGCAGACAAATACTGGATCCCCTTTGAATGACACCAGAAGCGTAGCCAATTGTTGAAGTCAATCATTTTGTCCTTATACTGTGGTATCATTCTTGGCGAAGGCAGGATGCTACTCAGGGCTAGGGTCTTACCTGCCTGGGTCACATAATCCAAGAGCTCTTCCATATCTCTGTTCATGTAGTCCAGGGAGGTACGTCTCAAGTCATTCACTCCAGCATGGACAATGACAGAGTCATATTTGTACTTGTTGTGGAGTGACTTGAGTGCATGCATTATGTGGCGGATCCTGGCACCCAACAGGCAGCTGACTGTAATTTTCTCCTTGTTCAGTCTGGTGAGTGGGACATCAGTGTGCCTGACTATAGGGTCACCTATGACTAAAGTGTTGGGTACATTGTCTTGCCTTAGGGGCTGCTGTTGGGTGGCACACTGGTGTTGTGAGCTGTGTGTCACTTTGGTTGTAACTGGTGTTGGTTTGCGTTTTGGCTTCGGAGGTCCTTGTTGCTTGGGCAGATTAATGTTAAGGGCCTCCGCATATGTGGGTTTAGTGTTGCTATGTGTGGGTGTTGATGGTGTTGGTTTTGAAGGGCTATGAGTTGCTTGAGGTGTAATGTAGGTGTTAACCTTCTCCTCTTGACTGTCTAGCACAATCTTTGGCCGGAGAGAGCTTTGCTTCCAGTTTGGCTATGTAAGTGCATCTCTCGCAGGTTGTAGTGTTGGGTGGTAGGAGGAGAGGATTGTCTGTGTACATGAGGCAGTTGCCGCATTGCCCCAGTATGCCCAGATTCACCAGGTGGACAGGAGAAATCGCCGGAAGCTGACCCTTGGACATGCCTGTTTAGGTGCTTTTATGTAAAGCTTAAGAGCTGTTTTCCCTTACCTTTTCAAGGTACTTTGCAATTATAGGCTATTTAGTGCGTATGATTAATTTCTCCTTATTGACAAGGAGAGCTGAGTGCTTGTATCTGTTTCAGGCTTCCTAGTGCTTTCCAGCAGGTTCTAGAGCAAGTGCTAGTCACAGGGGTTCAGATTTTAGTGCTACTACAGAGAAACCAGCTAGTTTTAAGGGAAAATTTGAAGAGCAGACTTTCTTGCTCCCCATTTGGCGGGCACCTGACATCTGGGGGAAGAAAAACTGATGAAAATGGTGTTGGCTGCTTGTTTTATATCCCTGACGACCTGACGTCATGGAAGAAGGGACAGCAACCGAGGCCGAACCCAAGACTTTGTTAATCAGGCCGACTGAGGGCAACTTGCCAGCAGATTACCCAAATGTAATGACTGCAACAGTGAATGCACTCGAACATCTACATTTATGGTAAGTGTACACAACTGTACTTTCTTTTGAAAGACTGAAAGTCCGACCATATTTACAAGAAAGTGCACTTTCGTGAATACCAGTTCACGGAACTGGAAATAAAAACAAAAGCAACACTGCATCACTGAAGCACGCTACAGTGGGGATAAGGAAATATACCTGTTTTCTCACCGTAGTGTGATCTTAGTATATATAAAATAGTGGCGGTGCGGGGGGGGGGGGCTTGCCACCCTGCAAAACTGCTTTTGTAGTGTATTTTTTGTTTTTATTACCGGTTCGGTGAACCAGTATTCACGAAAGTGCACTTTTGGTTAAGTGCACTTGCGTGTAATTGGGGTCGTACTTCTGTCTTTCGAAAGAATGACCTTTCGATAAACAGAAGTAGACCCATATACACACACACACACACACACACACGTTTGTGTATGCATATTTATATTTTTGTGCGTCTCTCTCACACATAGACAGACCCACACTAGAAGTATATATATGTACTCGTGCACGCGCACACATTATTTGCTTGCTTGTAAGGTGTGATGGGCAAACTCAATCTGAGGTAATATTGGGGATTGGGGGGATTATTGGTAAGGAGCGAAGCCTGAGCTACAGTGGCTGAGGTCTGATCAGAGACCTCCATCAGTTGAGGAATGTTGGATACAACACAACACAGATCCATCATTATCGTGAGTCAGAAAACAAAAAACAGCAAACAAACTCAGAAAATAAAACCCAAGTCCAGCATGCTAATATCCTCCCGAGTTGGAAAACAGTACTGTAAATCCACTTGAAACTTGGTATCACGTAGTAGAAATAAAAATCTCCATGAAGGCAGCATAAAACACTAATTTATTTAAGATGATTGAAGCGCTTTTCGTTTGCTACAGTCAGCGAAACTTCATCAGAAACATTGTACCTATAGCTTAAAAAGCTCCCTTTATAGGCACAGCTGATCATTAATTAACTAGACTGAAACCCTAAAAGGCGCAGTAGCAGAAAACTACATTTCAAGTTAAAACCAAAACAAACGAAGTAAGAAACAAATACTGCAGCAGCTTAATACATACTCCGATAATAACAAGAACTATAAACAATAAAATGTAACTTCTATATATATTATGTTACAATAATACTATCAATATCACTATGATAAATACTAAGTAATATTATACTGCAACTTATAAAAATGATTGTTCTTCAAACCTAATATGGTAAAGCCAGTAATTCTACTAATACTTTTGTGTCAGTAAGTATTTTCTATTCTAACTTGGACCATGAAAATAAAGGTGACCAATACCATGAACTATTCTAAATTTACCTCTTTAAGCTTTTTAATCTTAAGATGCTACTAATAGAACAGATATCTTTCAAACCTGGTGGATAACAAGCGTTAAGTCTAATCTGCCAGTTTAGTTCAAGTTCCTCTAGTTTCAGTGGTCTGGGCCCCCCTCTACTATCAGCCTTTACTTGATCTACAATAGTGAATTTAAAAGTATGCTCTTGGTTGGCACAAGAATGTTTCGCTAGAGCATTTTGCAACCTCTGTTTCTTAATTGCATATTGGTGTTCGTATATCCTGTCACGGAGCCTCTGTTCCGTTTTGCCCACATAAAAAGCAGTATACAGTTTACACTTCGCAAGATATACGACAAAGTTGGAATTGCAATTAAATCTGTCTTTGATTTTATATTGTGTACCATTGATAGTGACGTTGTTAGTCATATCAACAAATCTGCAATAGTTACAACATTCACATTTTCTCATTCCATTACGAGTACTAACTGTGTGTATTTGTTTTAAGATAGATTTCAAATTTCGCCCTCTTCTATAAGTGACTCTAGGGAACTCACCCAATCTGGTGTAAATATTAGTATTAGTTTTAAATAGTTCCCAATTTTTCGTTAGTATATTAATACACAAAACACTGTGTGATGAATATGTAGTAATGTAATTTGTTATCATTAACTCGACTATTCATCAAACTGTCACTAAGTGGCCGAGGGACATTGTAACCACTATTAACAGGCCTAATAGGTACATTTTTGATATTCAGAAGTGGCAAGTATACTTTATCTGTTCTTTTTATTCGGACCGCATTGATTAGGTTGTCCAACAAGGGTTCTGGGTAGCCTCGTTGAATGAACATATTCCTAAGTAGAGAGCATTCATCAAGGAAAACAGCCTCCAAGGTGATCATTCTTGAAGCTCTCACCAGTTGGCCCTTGACCACTGCCCTCTTCTGATGTGCTGGATGATTACTTGAAAAGTGGAGGAACGTGTTAGAGTACGTTATTTTCCTATGAATTTTAGCTACATCGCTATTTAATTCATACTTTTTAACCAAACAGATATCCAAATACGCTGTTGTATTGGTACTAAAAGTATATGTAAACTGCAAAAATTGTGTAGTAGTGTTAAAGTAATCTACTACATTAGCACCTATACATTCATCACCATTGATCAAAATAAATATGTCGTCCAAATAGCATGTATACAAGACTAATGACTCTCAGAAAACATTGTTGTTTTTGTTAAATACAAATTCAGACTCCCAATGCGCTATGACAAAATTAGCAATACTAGCCCCACAAGGGGACCCCCATGGCCACCCCCACTTTTTGGAGGTAGAATTGGTCCTGAAACATAAAAAAGTTGTTGGACAGTACTAGATCAGTCAATTCTGTGACTAACCTGATCTCTACTGCTGGGTCTTTATGTTTACTAAGCATTAACTCAACCCATTCAATAGCTATCATGTGTGAGATACATGTATATAAGTCCTTCACATCGATAGTTAAGAAGTTGTAATTAGCATTAAATTCTGTGACTTCAATCTTCTTCAAAAAAGACCATGAGTCTTTACAAATTTGTGTCTCATGTACTAAATATTTTTGAAGGATTGCGTCTAACTTTGGCACAAGAGTACGTTGGTGAACCTCGACCGTCAACTAATGGTCTCAAAGGAGGATCAACCATGTTCTTGTGTAACTTCGGGATGCCAAAGATACATGGATATCTAGGGTAAGGTGTTGACAAATAGTTGTAGACATGTTGCTCAACTCTACCCTCAATGTATAGGTCTTCAATACAGCTTTTTATCAAGCTGTAAGCTTTATTCACTTCTGAACGTGAACTTAGATCATACGAATTGGTGTTCAATAATCTATTCATCCGATCTTGGTAGTCCCGATTATCAAAGACTACCAATCCCCCACCCTTATCCGGTTTACAGAAACGTAAACCTTGAGTTTTGATGTATACTAAGAATTCACGTTCATCCTTACTCATATTGTAAGAGGTCTTATACCTATACAAATTGTTGACAATATGTCGGATATCCAATTCACAGAGCTGTTCAAAAGTCTGCAGTAACGGGAATAACTGAGGGTTGTAAATGCTCGGAGTATTAAACTTATCCTGGTCCACATTATTCAACAAGTTGTCAAATATTAACCTAAAATTCAACTTCCTGGTAAACATTTTGATGTCTATAATAGTGTTCACCATATTGATAGGTTGAGATGGAACAAAAGTAAGGCCCTTAGAAAAAAATTCAACAATTTCTGCACTAATCTCAATAGATGAATAATTATATACTTTGAAATCACATGCTTTATTCATAATAACTGCTGGATATTGATGTACTATTTGTCCATCCAAAGGGGAATTACTATCCAAGTCCCGTCGTTGATTAAATTGCATGCTTAGCGAAGGAACAATGAAATTTATATCAGACATGCCAGCTGCATCAGAGTGCTGACTGCATGCCGTTAAGTTTTGCTCTTGTTGAATCTCTGTTTTGTTCCTTTGCTGATGTGGTAGAACATTGTTCTATTTGGGCCTGGCACCTGTGTTCAAACCCTGCCGAAAATTCTGCTGCTGATTCGGCTGGTCATTAGCTTTTTGACCATGGTGGGCACTACGTAGTCTATCACTCCATCTAATGTCTCCTTGAACAGGAGAAAATTTATTATTGTTACTTGAACTATTGTTAGCTGGAGGTTGTTTATCACTCTTATCCTCCACTATGTGTGTCCGCTCAACAAAGTCACCACTGCTATTGTTGTTTATAGAACCAGTATTCGGAGGCATACTTTGTTGATTAACATTGGTATGTTTTTTTCTCCAAACCTGTGCAGGTGATGGATCAGGGTAGGCAGTCCCAGCAGCATATGCTTTACTGTCTCTTTCCAACTTTTTAGTTTTGTTCGTTCTCAGTTTAGTCATATAGTTATCTATACTTGTAAAAACACGCCCATACTCATATTTATATCGACTAAATTCAAAGTCCAATTGGATACTTTTATCAAGATCTATAACACATTGGGATAGTTCGTCGACCCACAAACTATAGTGCTTTATCATTAAGTCAAGGAGTTCTATCAAGCAGGTTATTCAACTCATTGTGGAATAAAGAGTTGGGTATTAAACTTGTGTGATAAGAGTGCCGCCGTAATCCTTTTGGCACCACCCTGCGTGAAATACATTCGCGGAAATATGCGATTTCTAATTGTAATTTCCTCAATTTAATTAAGTGTGAGTCAAAGGATTTTAACTTGGAAACAATATTATCAACTACTAAGTTGTTACCTTCTGTTGTGATGAAACCATAATTCTCATTATGGGACTCTTGTGTGAAAGAAAAACCATCTGCTATCCATGCAGTAAGTAAAACCTCTTGGTTATAGTCATCTGTTCTTGCAGGTGGAGGGATGGCTGGTAATCCGGCTGTACCTGGAGTTGTAGTATTCAATTTACTTGCATCATCGGGGCATGGTACTGCATGTACATCCATGCTAGGAATTGTAAGCACTACATGCGGTGTTCCATTATTAATCATAGTAAATCCATCCTGTCTGAAAGCGTTTGAAGCACTATGCACCCTATTTAGAGGTGCATGTGCTCCAGCTGTATCCGTATTCTGCATGATGTTGTCATGTCTCCCAACACCCGTTAGGAGACTTTGATCTGCTAACTTTTCCTGTGTGGCCGTTACGGACTCAAAACAGCCGCTATGAACAGGCGAACAATCATGCTGAGCTGCTGCAGGTGTTATGGTAATAGTCCGGCGAATTTCGCTTTGACTCTTATCAAGTTGGTCAAGTCTTTTAAAAATAAAGTCAATTTTGCTCATTAGTGAGTCCAATACAGTTGTAGAACTTGGACTATGTATTTCATTGTCGACACCATCTAAAGGAGCTGAGGCATTAACATGTAAAGTGCTGCCTTGAGATTTCAGCAACTCTGGTGTGTTGCTGGGTTCAAATGGGGAAGAACTAACTGCTGAACCCGTAGCCATACTTGCAACTTGGAAAACAAAAAACAGCAAACAAACTGAGAAAATAAAACCCAAGTCCAGCGTGCTAATATCCTCCCGAATTGGAAAACAATACTGTAAATCCACTCGAAACTTGGTATCACGTAGTAGAAATAAAAATCTCCGCGAAGGCAGCATAAAACACTAATTTATTTAAGATGGTTGAAGCGCTTTTCGTTTGCTACAATCAGCGAAACTTCATCAGAAACATTGTACCTATAGCTTAAAAAGCTCCCTTTATAGGCACAGCTGATCATTAATTAACCAGACTGAAACCCTAAAAGGCGCAGTAGCAGAAAACTACATTTCAAGTTAAAACCAAAACAAACGAAGTAAGAAACAAATACTGCAGCAGCTTAATACATACTCCGATAATAACAAGAACTATAAACAATAAAATGTAACTTCTATATATATTATGTTACAATAATACTATCAATATCACTATGATAAATACTAAGTAATATTATACTGCAACTTATAAAAATGATTGTTCTTCAAACCTAATACGGTAAAGTCAGTAATTCTACTAATACTTTTGTGTCAGTAAATATTCTCTCTTCTAACTTGGACCATGAAAATAAAGGTGACCAATACCATTAACTATTCTAAATTTACTTCTTTAAGCTTAGGTTTGAAGAACAATCATTTTTATAAGTTGCAGTATAATATTACTTAGTATTTATCATAGTGATATTGATAGTATTATTGTAACATAATATATATATAGAAGTTACATTTTATTGTTTATAGTTCTTGTTATTATCGGAGTATGTATTAAGCTGCTGCAGTATTTGTTTCTTAGTTTTGGTTTTAACTTGAAATGTAGTTTTCTGCTACTGCGCCTTTTAGGGTTTCAGTCTGGTTAATCGGTGATCAGCTGTGCCTATAAAGGGAGCATGTTATGTGATCCTATCTCGCCTACATTCTGAATGATGGGTTCGGAGCCGATCCCTCGGCTCCGACTCGGCACGCTTATGCCAAAGAGCGAAGTCTCTTACTGGCTGAGCTTACCATATCCCAGGATGCACCACTACCAGTCCCCCAGATCTCGTTTGCCGCTAACAAGTGAAGACGTGGTCTCGAGCTGGCTGAGTTAAGTAGTGATTATTTCACTAGTTTTTCTGTCAGGATTTTCTTCATTCTCTACAAAAAGCTGTTTTAACAGCTATTCTTGTGTTTTGAGTGTGTTTGACAAAATTCACTTGGTGAATTCTTCTGTTGTGAGTGTGGACTAGGAGTACCTCTTGTCTGGAAAGGCCTTTCCCGGTCTTTTTATTTGTAGGTGACTTCGGTTCTGTTTCATTTATATTTCTCTTCTTTAAAGAAGAACTAACTGAGAGAAATTATTACATTTACAGAGTTTGTGCTGTGTTTGACTAACTCAGAGTATTGCGAGTGTTAACTGTAAGCCTTTTCTAGGTGTGTCACCAGTGTTCTTTACAGCTACTTTCTGAAAATTTCTATAATGTCTCAGAATCCTAGGCCTTCGGGCTTCAAGAAATGTGTAAAATGTAGCTTCAAAATGTCCATCACGGACGATCACTCGCTATGTGTGTATTGCTTAGGGGCAAAGCATTTACAGGAATCATGTAGTGTATGTCACGCTTTTTCCTCAAGGGTCCTCCAGGAGAGGAAAAATAAATTAATTCTTAAGGGATTAATTAAACCTTCTTTCGAAGAAGCTTTGGCATCCTCTCCTTCTCCGGCCAAAAAGAAAAGGGCGTCGGCTCCGACCAGTCCGTCGGATCCGATCGCTAAGAAACAAAGGCAGGCCTCTCCTTCGGCTCCAAGGACTTGAGCCGAGGTCGAACGGTCTGCCTCGATGCCACCAGTACCGACTCCTCTGGCTTCGGAGCCGATAGCTGGGGCATCGAGAGGCGGGTCATCTTCGCCGGCTCCACTGCTCTCGGAGCCGACAAAGGTTGCCCGCTCAGACACTTCCTCCTCGGCGCCGAAGTCCACCTCGGCACCGATGGAATCTGGTGTGTATTCCCTCGGCGCCGATACTCATCGAGTCGCCTCGGAGCCGGTCCCCTAGCCCTTTGGGGCCATTGGAGAGGCCGTCTCGGACCCGTTCTGTTTCCTCTCGGTCTTCGAGGATGTCAGATTCTGATATAGACAGGGTGCTCCAAAGACTGTTCCAGTCCCCAGTCTTCCAAAATTTGTTTCGGTTCCGACCCAGTTGGCTTCGGAGCCGATGACCTTGGCCCACCCCATTGCCATTCCTCCTCCGACTGCTTCGGCTCCGTCGGAGCAGGTGCTGTTGGAGCCGATGGAGATCTCAGGGTCGGCTCCGACCCTTACTCCAACCCGGGCCTTGGTCCGAGTTTGGTACGCTGACGTCTTCGGCTGGACCCGGGGTGATGTTTGGGACCTATGCTTTCGGTTCCGAGCCTCCCTCGGTGCTTGACTGCGGGTCTTCCGTCGACTATCACGGCTCGGGACCGGACACTCCCAGGATTCTGGGGTCCGGCTTTCAGAGCCATGAGGAGTGCCTTGGCCAAGTCCTTCGCCATCTCCCGGCTTTACCGGCACCTTCCCTAGGAGTGGAGACTGGGTCTTTGGCAGTTCCCCTGTCCGTAGTCAGCGGAGCCCCGGGGCCTGAGGTTACCCCCAGTGGGTTCTTCTGAGCTGTCTTCGGAGGAACCCCCAAGGAAGAGATCGTGCAAGAGGAAGCACGTGGACTCCCCGAGTCTATTACTTCAGACACTGATCTGGATGATGCAGAGGGTCCCAGTCGTCCTCGGATGATGTCTCCTTTACAGACATCTTAGAGATCCTCAAACAACGAGGCGGCTGGATATCCAAACCCCCCTCTACTGACGAGTCAGTGCTCCTCAAGGCCTTTGGGGCTCAGCCCTCCGCCTCCTGGGTGTCTCCGCCCTTCGTGCTTCTGGATTTAGTTTGTCGGAGGGCGTGGAACACCCAGATACCGTGGAACCAGTCCCTTCTCGTCCAAATAAATTTTTGTCTGCTCCCCGAGAAGGAGTTCCTTACTAAAGGCGTGGCTGTAGATGCCATGGTGGTGGCATCTGCTACACAACAGGACGTGGCAGAGGCTTCAACGTCCGTCCATCCTCCTAATAAGGAGTCTAGGAGTATGGACAGGTATGGGAAGCGCACCCTGACTTCAGCGGCCTTTACGTTAAGGTCTCTGAATTATTTGGCACATTTTACCAGGCTTCAGAGGGATCTGGTCAAGGAGTTGTCAGATTCCCTCTCGGGTAACCTACCTGAGCAGCTGGCCCAGTCGGTTAGCTCTCAGTTGGCTATCCTTACGTCAATTTCTAACTCGTCCATGAGGCTCATTTCCTATGCGGCCGAAGGGCGGTAGAGCGGCAGGCACAGGCGTGGCTCTCGGAGACAAGCCTGGCTCCGCTTGTGTCAATTTGGGAGGCCTTCAAGTCTTCCTTCGCCGACGCTGCCTTTGATGGGTCCTCCTTGTTTGGACCCAAGGTTAAAGACACCCTTAGCCGCTGTGAGCAAGAGGGAAAAACTTTATCTGCCGTAGGTGCCCGTTATTCCACTCCCTTTCGGCCTTACCCCAAGGCTAAAGGAGGGGAAAATGTGGTTCCAAATCTCAAAGTTTTTCTCTCAACAGCAGGAAGATTCCCTTCCAGAGGCAGAGGACGGGAAATTTTTCAGGGAGACGCCGTCCCAGAGGCGGCACAGGGCCCCGCACTTCTGGAGCCCGCGAGTCCTTTCGTGGCTCTTCAGCCCCCCACACGTCACGAGGGCTTGCCCCGCTCTGCTGCTCGGAGCCAGTCGGGTGTCGCTTTGCCAAGCACCTAAAAGCCTGGGAGTCTATCACTCAGGACAGATGGGTGCTTCGGATCATTGCCGGAGGTTACACCATCCCATTCACATACTCCCCACCGTCCAAAAGAATCCCGGACCCACCACCCAGTCAAAGGGAAATGGCAGCCAGAAGCTTTAAAGCTGCTAGAAAAGGAGTCATCCAACCGGTCCCCACAGACCAGATCGGATCAGGAAATTACTCCAGGTTCTTTTAGTGCCAAAGACAGGGGACCTGAGACCAATATTGGATCTCAGCAGACTGAACCAATCCGTGAAATCCAAATTCGAATGGTCACGTTACAATCCATTCTCCCATTGTTGGAGAAGGATGTTTGGATGTGCTCCATAGACCTCAAGGACGCCTATTATCACATACCGATACATCAGGCGTCCAGGAGGTATCTGCGCTTCAGCCTGGGAGTCAGTCATTACCAATTTTGTGCTCTGCCCTTTGGTCTCACCACAGCCCCCAGGGTGTTCACCAAGTGTTTGGCAGTAGTGACGGCTCACCTGAGAAGTCTTGGATTCCAAGTGTTTCCCTATCTGGACGACTGGCTCCTGACTGCAACCACCAGGCATCTTCTAATGGACAACCTCAAAGCCACCATCTCCCTGGGTGTTACCCTGGGGATTACATTCAATTGGTCAAAGTCTGTCTTGCTGCCCTCTCAACGCATAAGGTTCATAGGAGCAGAGATAGACTCAAGATTGATGCGCCTCTTTCTTCCTGCCGAAAGGATCCAAACTTTACAGGGCCAAGTTCAAGCTCTAATCTCGAGATCCAAAGCCCCAGCCAGGATGGTTCTACAAGTTCTAGGCTCAATGTCTGCCACGGTTCTTTTAGTCCCTCTGGCAAGATTGCACATGAGGATTCTTCAGTGGCTATTGTCAACGCAATGGTCCTTTCAGGATCTTCCCCTCAATCATCACATCATGATTACGGATATATGCAAAGGGACCTTCGCTGGTGGCTTCAGACATCCAATTTGGATCAAGGAAACCCCTTTGTTCTTCCCTCTCCAGTGGTTACCCTGACGACAGATGCCTCCCAGATAGGGTGGGGGGGGGCATTGTCTGGGCAGGCTAGTTCAGGGCTCCTGGCTTCCAGACGAAGCTCTTCTCCACATCAATGTGTTGGAGATGAGGGCTGTACTCCTATCCCTACAAGCCTTACACAAGTTTCTTCCTCAGGGCATCATCGCCATCCACACAGACAACATGTCGGTGGTTTGGTATCTGAACAAACAAGGAGGGACCAGATCATACCCCCTTTGCAGAGAGGCCATGAGAGTGTGGGAATGGGCTGTAGCTACCAACCGCTTCTTGGTAGCGACCCACATCCCGGGAAAGTCAAATATATTGACAAATTGAGCAGGACAATTCTCTCTCCTCACGAGTGGTCTCTAAACCACACAGTAGCAGCTCAGGTTTTCAGGAGATGGGGGACGCCGTGCTGCGACCTATTTGCAACTCCATTAAACACCAAGTGCCAAAGGTTCTTCTCCTTGATCCCACATCAGGGAGTACCAGCCATGGATGCTCTAGCACAGCCTTGGCCAACAGGGCTACTTTATGCCTTTCCTCCAATTCCGCTTCTTCCCAGAGTTATTCAAAAAGCCTCTCAACTGGGGTCTTCAATGATTCTGATTGCCCCGTACTGGCCTCGCCAGGTATGGTTTCCCTACCTGAAGAAGCATGCAGTGGACGATCCGTGGACTTTAGACCTGATTCCGGACTTGCTAATCCACCAGTCGGGACTTGACATCAGTCCCTTCAATCTTTGAAATTGACAGCTTGGCTCCTCCACTTCCGACTTTAGTTAGAAGGCACACTCTAGACCCGGAAGTTGTTCACATTTTATCTTCGGCCCACAAACCCACCACTAACAAATTGTACCTTAGTAAGTGGAAGAGGTTTGCTATCTGGAGCTCAACTCAAGGGCTTAGACCCTATCACTGCTCCTGTCCCAGAGGTCTTGAAATTTTTAACATCCTTGTTTAATCAGGGATCTTCTGTCTCAACTATTAAAGTCCAACTAGCGGCTATCTCTAAATTCCACGAATCCATGGATCCTCCTTTGATGAGCAGCAGACTATGCAAAACTTTCATTAAAGGTGCGAGCCTATTAAGACCACCAATTTTCATCCTGCACCTCCGTGGGATCTTGATTTGGTGCTTCGCATTAACATCTCCCCTTCGAACCGGCTGCTACATGCGAGTTAAAATATCTGTCTTGGAAAACTGCCTTCTTAGTTGCAATTACTTGCAAGAAGAGTTTCAGAGCTTCAAGCCCTGTCTATTAAGCCACCGTACTTGATTTTCCACAAGGATAGAGTATCACTTAGGCCTAATCCATCCTTTGTCCCAAAGGTCTGTTCTAGTTTCTGCCTCCAACAATCTCTAGAGCTACCGGTTTTCTTCCCAAAATTCTCCAATGAAGCAGAATACACTCTTCATAAATTGGATGTTCACAGGCAGTTACGCTTCTATTTAGACAGGACTCAGCAACTTCGTAAGTCAGACCAGTTGTTTGTGTCCTCCTCAGATAATAAACTGGGCCAAACCATCACAAATGCTACTATCTCAAAATGGATCAGAGATTGCATAACTCAGACTTATTCTTCTTCGAATAAGCAACTTACAACATCTATCAAGGCTCATTCTACCAGAGCTATGGCTACTTCTATAGCTTTTCATTCCAAGCTCGCTATATCGGAAATTTGTGCTGCGGCTACTTGGTCCAATCCGCACACTTTCATTTCACACTACAAATTGGATGTGGCATCTAGAGGACGAGCTTCATTTGGTTCCACGGTACTCAGGAGTGTTTTCCAGTGAGCCACCCAGGATTCAGGTGCTAGGGACGCTGTCCCATCATTCAGAATGTAGGCGAGATAGGATCACATAACATCTTTTAGTTATGTACTCACCATAACTTCAGATGTTTGGGATCCATCTCGCCTACATTCCTAATACCCACCCTCCTTCCCCCTGCCTTGGAGATCAGAAGAGATTGAACGGTTTTGAGTTCTACTATTTTATCTTGTTTCATCTGACGATGTTATATAAGCAGGGTGTGCATGTGTGCATGTATGCGGACAAACTAGATCTGGGGGACTGGTAGTGGTGCATCCTGGGATATGGTAAGCTCAGCCAGTAAGAGACTTCGCTCTTTGGCATAAGCGTGCCGAGTCGGAGCCGAGGGATTGGCTCCGAACCCATCATTCAGAATGTAGGCGAGATGGATCCCAAACATCTGAAGTTATGGTGAGTACATAACTAAAAGTTTTTAAGCTATAGGTACAATGTTTCTGATGAAGTTTCACTGATTGTAGCAAACGAAAAGCGCTTCAACCATCTTAAATAAATTAGTGTTTTATGCTGCCTTCGTGGAGGTTTTTATTTCTACTACGTGATACCAAGTTTCGAGTGGATTTACAGTATTGTTTTCCAACTCTGGAGGATATTAGCACGCTGGACTTGGGTTTTATATTATCGTGAGTCCATTACTTTAGTTTAGTTTCCGTTTGGTTGTTGTCTGACCTTACCTCTCTCTTTTTACAGGCAGCACATCAGGCTGGAGAAGATGAGATCAGCTTATCTACTTTGGGGCGTGTGTATACTATTGATTTTAATTCTATGCAGCAAATAAATGAAGACACAGGGACAGCACGTGCTATTCAGAGAAAGCCTAATCCCTTAGCTTGCAATAACACTAGTAAGTATATTTTCCTTTTTTTTCTAGTTTTTTCAGTTTTGAAATTGAAGTTCTTTTTCATGTAAAATAGTTACAGGACTATATAACTGATGCATAATGGTGGTAATTGGTTTGTCTTGAGGTATTAAATTGTAGAATTTGAAGCTTGTGTCCGTTTATGCCGTACGTCACATGTTACACAAATAAGTGTAATAGGCAGAGTTGGAAAAACTTTAGTGGATTCCATTTAAAAGATGGATCTATGGACTTTAGATGACTGAACATATTGTGCCCTTTCCTATGTTAAAAACAGAATTGCAAAATTTATCACCAGTAGACGCCACTTAACTCACCACTGCATCTCACTGCGATCACCAAACTGGCTAGAACTAGCTCATCACCTTTCATATATTCAGCTAACTACTGCCCATAAACTAATACATAACCTATCCAGCTGCCCTGCCCTTTCCAAACTATTTACTCCATACCACCCAAACAGACTCCTCCACTCTGAAAATCAAATGCTCCTACAGGTAGAAAAAAAAAACTCTCCGCTGAACAATGGCTCCACTCCTATTTCACTGCTAAACTATGGAACTCTCTCCCACTCTCACTTAGATCCACTAGCAATGCATCCATCTTTAAAAAAATCTTCGAAACATCACCTCTCCCTCCCCACTGGCAATGCCCATGTGATAGCTTGTCACAACCCATAACCTGACTCTTTCTCTTTCGTTCTTCTACTTCCACCTTTCCTTCCTCCTTCCCTTATTACTTCCTATACCTTCACCTTTACTCCTCAACTGCTGTATTTCTTTTTTTCTTTGTCAAGAATTCTTACACCGATTGTTACATTTGCTATTATTATCAAATAGTATCTATGGAATTGTTTATTTGCGCTGTGTTTTTATCAAATTGTATGCCTTGTATTGTTTGTGTGAGCTTCAAACTAATTGTATGTATTGTAGATGTCACTGTGGAAATTTTCTCCCCGGGCCTCCACTGAAAATGGGCACACTCTGGCCCAGTGGACCTTCTCGGTAAACAAATGCAATAAATAAATAAAATGGCATAAGAAACTTCTCTGTGTAGAAGATTTTCAATCCATATATATCTAGTTAATCACTGTATATTAATCAAATCAGATATTGGTAGTAGAAGTAGCTTACTTAAACTTGTTCTAAGTAAAAAAAAAAAAATAATAAAAAATATACAGTCTGAAATATTAAACAGAATTAGTAAGTATTCAAAAGTAATCCAAGCAGTCGAAAATCCTTTAAGTACACAGACAAGCAATCCAAGTAAAACAAAAATAACAGAGTAATAGTTTCCTCACAAGCTTTCTAACTGTGTGTGTGTGTGTGTGTGTATGTGTATATATATATATATATATATATACATATATATATATATATATATATATATATATATATATATATATATATATACATATACGTACTTTTTTCAGGCAAGGGAGTGGTTTATTGTGCTGTAAAACAGTTTGAATACTTAGTAATTCTGTATAATATTTCAAATTATATACTTTGTATTATTTTTTTTGACTTATGACAAGTTTAAGTTCGCTACTTCTACTACCATTATCTGTTCTGATTATTATACAGTGATTAACTATATCTATATGGATGGAAAATTTTCCACACAGAGAAGTTTCTTACACTGTTTTGTTTTTAGACTATATTTGTTTGTTGGGGGGGTTGAGACTTCAGTAATACCACAGAGATTACTTGTTTTTTTTTTTAAATTAGGGATCTAAATGATTGCTCAGTTAATTTCCATTTTTATTATTCTATTTGTTATGTTTATTATTTTGCATACAGGTATAGAGATTGCTGGATTTTGTAAACAGACTCCCTGGACCAGATTGTCAAAACACCAGCCAAGGGTGCAGCCGTACTGGATCTGGTCCTCACTGATATGGGAGAGTGCTGCACACTCACTAGTGTAATGTCTTCCCTGGTAAGTTTGGACCAGAAAATGATCTCCTTTGAAGGAAAAATAAAACCCCAACTAATCCTTGAATATTCAGGAGCCATTCTAAGGCTAAGTTACTGCTATTAAGTGATAACCTGACACAATTTCAAGCCCTCATGAATTATGACAGCACTGCTGCCTATGTAGAACTGTTCACAGAAACCCTCTACAAGCACGTTAATAGCTGCATAGAGGCAACTGTACCCATCAGAAAGTGCAGATCTAACTAAAAAAAAAAACAAGCCACCCCTAACTAAAAAAAAAAAAACAAGCCACCCTGGTGGAATCACAAAATCAATAGGCTGTACAACAGAATGAATACAATTGTGGCAAAAAATAGGAGGTGCAGCACCCAGCAGGATAAAAGAACACTCATCAAATTAAACAACTCTGAGGTCAAATAGTCTTCAAAGCCAAGTTTGAGGTAAAGTTGGCCTCCCAGGCCAAGGACAAACCACAAGACATTCTTAAGCTATGCCCGGAACCTCAAAGGCAATACACAATTGTGTGCAGAGCTCATTGTAAGTGAAGACAGCTATACTGAGCCAGAAGATAAGGCAAACCTACAGACCGACAAATTTAGCTCCAACTTTACCCTTCTGTCCCCCTCAACCTTCCTTCAGGAAATACCATCAAGTACAACTCCCCCTACTAACACTAGGGAACAGGTCCTTAATGCTCTCTCTAAGGCCAAGAACACTGCTTTAGTGGGCCCAGACTATATCCCAGCATGCGTTCTAAGTAGAATAAAATATGACCTGTTAGGCCGTCTGGAATTGCAATTCAGCTGTAGCTAAAAACAGGCTTCTGTCTCATGAATCGAGAACAGCAGCATTCATACCTCTGCACAAAGATGGGCTATCTACAGACCCTGGAAACTACAGACCCATAAGTTTCACTGGTGGTGTATGCAAGCCATGGAAAGAATTATCATGGAAGTGATCAGTAATGATGTAGTAAACCTCCAGACACTGGACCCAACCCAATTTCGTTTCATCAAGGGCAAGTCGTACCTACTCAGCTTGGTGGACTTCTTTGAAAAGGTCACCAAAGCAGTGGATGAGGGTAAATTGGCTCTCTCTGCCTATCATGACAGGGCCAAGGCATTTGATACAATACCCCACTCAGGCATTGTTGACAAACACAAGAGGTTAGGTACAAACCCTTATGTCATCTGGTGGATAGCTATCTGGCTCAAAGGTAGGACCCAGGAAGGTAAAATTGGAGAGTCCACCTCTACTACTAAGAGGCCTGTCACAAGTGGAGTCCCTCAGGGATCAGTCCTAGCACCTCTCCTTTTTGGCATTTACTTCACTGAAGTTGAAGTCAAGCCCATTGTCAGTGGCCTCTGGCTTATTAAATTTGCAGACAATTGCAAATTAGGAGCTGTCATTGAATCCCACACTGCCACAAATATTCTCCAGGAAGGGCTGACACAGACAAACAACTTGTGTCTGAGCCATGGATTAAAACTAAATGCCAAGAAATGCATAGTAGCATCCTTTGGGAAGTCATCCACCCCTGGTAACTGTCATAGTGATAACACACCTTTTAGAGTCGATCCATTAGTCAGGGACTTGGACACACATCGACAGTAATTTTCCTTTGCCCATCAGATGTCTACAGTAGTGAGGGAATCATTCTGTGTTGTGCAACTTAGAAACAAAGGCTTGACATCTAGGTCCAAGGAAGTCATTGTTCCACTGCATTCATCAGAGCAGGCATATCCAACAATTGTAACGTCCATAGAGGTTCCTCACTTAAAAGAATACAGGATGCAAGTAAAATGTCCCATGCAGACTGCCTCAAGGCCCTATCCCTATATTCTGATGCAGGTTTCCCATACAGGGCATTGTCAGACCGCACTCTGATGGACCTCCTACATAGCCACAAAATAATAAAAAAAAAACACCACTAGAGTTAACTGTTTTAAATTCTTAAACCTTGCTTGTGTTACAAGTACGACTTGCTGGAAAAACAGGTATGTATCCCAGAGACTACTCTCTGTCTGGAGCAGGCTTTCCATCCATGTGAAGCAGTGCTCCTCCCTAACCCAATTCAAGTGTTACTTGGACAATTGGATGGGGAACAGAAAATACATCCTGGTTTGGCACCTATTTCTCTGATGGACACAGGCAGCCTGTAAATGGTTCATCTACCAGGGCCTTGCTTGTAAATGTCTCATCTCCCAAGCCCTTGCTTACACTTATCAGGGGTACCAGAAATTGTCAGTGATTTGGGTTGCATGGCTAGGCTTAAAAAGGCCCTTGTGGTCGTTAGCTTAGTAAACGCCTATGAACCTGTGATCTGCTTGTTTAAGATTGTCAGACGTAGTGTCTGCTTTAGTCCTTTTCGTTCTTCCTCAACCTATGGGTTACTGATCCAACCTCGTATCCGACTTGTCTGTATATCTGACACTTAAGGATCCAACTCTTGAGCTCCTCCCTGTACCCATAATGCCACAACTAGCCTACAATACCCAAGATCTCATTTGCTGTCGTGTTGCACAGACGCAGATCTTATCTCAGGAGCCTTTTTCAATTATTATGAGTATTTATGAGTAGCTGTTGTTTAGAAAAAATCAATATCTTCTACATTTTTTCTGCTATCGTCACTCTCCTTCCAATGAAGTTTTTGGTTGTTTCTATATGTTAGATCTTTATTATCTCTGTTTTTTCTACTTTTTTGGGTGCTGTTGTTGCGTACAGTTGTTGGTTCTAGTAATTTCCTTTGCTCCTCCCTTTTCCTACCATGTATAGGGTGCTATTGTTAGTTTACTATATAAAAAGAAAAGTTATTTCTTTCTTTGTCTTTTTCTTAGATAGAACTGAGAAATCAATCATCTTTAATAAGTGCACTTCCTGTGGGCACAAAATTGCAAATTCTGATGCCCACAGGGAGTGTGTTTATTGTCTAGGAGCAGCACATCTGAATACCAATTGTTCCATCTTCTGTTTTAAACTTGAGAGCTATTGCAGATAAAAGAAATAAATTGGTCCTTAAGGAATTGCTGCCTCTTTTTCTTTATTCTGGGCTCAAATCCACAGTAAGCATTCTAAAACTCCTCTAAGTTTTGAATGAGATCCCCTACCTGATTTCTGAAGATAACTCCTGCCACCGTGACTTCATTAGAGCCCTCTCAGAAGATCTGAAAGTGTTTGGATCTGACTTCTTCGGATCCTGAAAAGAAATCATTGGATCCTAAATCCTTGTATCCAGTTGTTACACTAGAAAAATCTCCTAAACAGCACTCTAATCTGAAAACATAAGATCCGACCAGAAGTTTCTCAAAAGCTCCTCTTACTCGCTCACCCAATTTCATACTTTATCCAGTGTGTCCTTGACTCCATTCCCCTTTTCTTCAAACCACAACAAGAAAGCACTCAAGGCCACAATCCACTTCCTCATCCGTTAGGTCCTCCAAAAGTCTTTCCGAGTCCGACATGGATAGGATGATGAGAATGTTCCTCAGCTCAGATTCAGATGATTCCCCTTC